>NC_060901.1:4921012-5078512 GCF_014805685.1 Silurus meridionalis | reverse complement strand
AACAGAGGCAGAATCAAAACCAGGGTAGGGTCTTCAATAAAGATTTCATAGCAGATAGAGGGCAGGGATGTAAGATGTAGATGAAAACTTAAACAATCCAGAGAATATTTATGAGAGCAAATGTCTGATCAAAACCAGTAAAGATTAAACAAGCGGCTAATATCATGAAAAGACTTTCGGGGTCATACACAAGGATGCTCTCTAAGAACGTGGCTACATTCGTTCTTGAGCAAGGCTTTTCTAAGTCTCTACTCCAGGGGCATTGTATCATGTCTGACCTTGAGCCCAAGCTGGAATATATAGAGAAAACATTTCCACTGTGCTGTGAAGTATACATGATAATGCAATATTTCTTCTTCTAATTAAAGCTTTGCAAGTATTGAAAAGTCTGTGTGATTTTGCCAAAGCACGCAAAAATACGACGTGCCAAATAACCAAAGAAGTGGTTTAGAGACTATGCTGGCCTAGATATCCAGAAATGGTCTAACAACTGAATTGTAGAGTTAAATAAAGCCTTAGGGACAGACAATAGATATCAAAACTTCATGATATCAATGTTGAACTTTAATATACCTCTTTTTATAATTTTTGAATACTTTATTTTCCCCACAGGGACATTGTTATTTCTTCACATAACCCTGAAATATAGGAATTTGGGGTTTAAGCACAGGGTCAGCTACGTTACAGCGCCCCTGGAGCACAGGGGATTAAGGGCCTTGCTCAAGGGCCCCAAAACGCGCAGCTTGGTGATACGGGTGCTTGGTGACGAAGGGACCTTCCGAGCAGTAATCCAAAACCTTTACCACTGAGCCACCACTTCCCAATCTAAAGGTTTTTGTTTTTTTTCTGGTTTTCATGGCCACTCATGAAAGTAAAAAAGCTCTTTAATTTATTAAATCTTAGAGAGGAAAAACTCTTGCACCCACAGCAGTGAAAACAACAGTAATTTATTTTTTATAACATAATCTCTATCAAAACAGGACATGTTTAAGATACTATACAGTCACTAGGTTGTATATCAGTCTATCTCTAGCTCCCCCTGATTAGCACATGGCCTCCTGAAATGACAGGGGGCAATGTTCTTAACTAATGCTGCTTATTGAAAGGGAAAAAATGTCCTGTAATTTCTGCCTAATTATGCTCTTTACCTGAATGGCCACTGGTTGGTGGACAATGATCCATTTCCAGAGCTGAATCGCAGCCACTTGGGCCACAATACACTGTCTACTTCCTAATTACACCCTGAATGTGAAATCAAGTGCATTTGGACACCCAGCAAGGGTAAAAGGCCTGAATAGAGATATTAGATGAGAGGAGAAAGGAAAGGCTACTGAATATCAATGAAAAAAGCTGGAAAGACATCATATTCCATACATGGAATAGATTTTAAAAGGATGTAACGAAACAGTTCTCAAATTTGATTGATTACTTTTAATGTAAAAGGTCAATAGTTTATATAGTTTCTCTTTTTTATTGTTTTAATATGTTCATCACACCACAAATTCTATTTTGCTCAAACTGAACATCCTGTAAAGAAGTCTTCTAGTTCTTATAAGAATTTAAGGAATTTGTAGTAAAGTGCTTACAATATCGCAATTGATTATTTTTTTTTAAGTCTACAAGAGCAGTGTAAGAACGCTAAAGGTGTTATTAAAAGTGTGTACACTTGTTCTAACTGAGACTAATATCATAGGAGTGTGTTTCTGGGTTCAGAAAACTTTCAACATATCCAAGATATGAAATAGGACAATTGGCTTAATAACTTTTGGATGGAAATATAGGTTTTGTATTTGAAAACAACAGCTTACAAAGCTTTGAATTCAAACAATTAACAAAAAAATGTAATATTATTGTATAATATTATAATTGTGTGTATCAAAAATACCCAAGCAAAGCTGTGCTTGTTGTTCAGGTACCAGATTTCTGTTCCAGTTTTAATCCCTGCTTATATAGACACAAACATCAACTCCACATAGATGAGCCCAAGCTCTTTCTCGGTCAGAGAATAATCCTGACAAAACCCTTCTTCTCAAATTAAAAGTCACAGCTCCTGCTCCTTTTTTTGTAAGCTCGCCGGCTGTTTTTAATCATTGTGAAGCCATGTCAGGTGAAGCCCTTGCTCTGATTAGATGTCATATTCATGCTGTAATCCTACACCTCACGAGTGAGGACAAAGGCCTGTGTCCATCTGAGCGTTTCGTGTGAACATGAGGAGACCTTAAAAAACCTGCCATCTTTCGCCTCCCTGCCATGTTCTTGATATTCTGATCATTGACTTTCTTAATCAGATTGGACAGGCGTGATTGGTGCATCCCATGGTCCGATACAGCAAATGAGATTAGACAGGCTCCAGGCAGATGGGCTTTTCCATTGCAAGGCTGTGTTCTCAGGTTCCTGGTTCCTCAGGGTCTTCTTGTCTAGCGTCGACGTTGTTTACAACATTGCTATACGCCCACATAGGCAGGAAACAAACAGGAAATAAGCACAGGACAGAAACACAGGAAATATATGAGTGACTTATCAATGTGTAGTAGGTGGAGCAGCTCTGATTGAATTACCTAATAGGAATGAACAAGAAGGACACTAAGCTATTTTTTTTCCTTCATCTATTTATCTCTTTCTGTCTTCCTTGCAGCCATCTGGCTGGTTCCTGGAGAAGCTCTTGAGCCCTTGTATGTTTTATTAATTCACTTTTGCCTAATTGCACTCTCCTGCATGAGTTTGCTTGCATGAATAGACATTTAATCAGCGTTTTAACAGCTGGTTAATCAGCAAACCCAACTGGGGATCAGTACAGGAATACGGTGGGGACACACACCAAATGAAAAAGGCTGGTTTCCTAATTTATCCAAGGCAACATTATTAGGTATGTAAACATCAGGTTTTACATTTACATTTGGCAGCAGACATCCTTATCCAGAGCAACTTACTGGTATTTAAACTCTCAACAGCCTTATCCAGAGCAACTTACTTGGATGTACACTCTAGATACCCTTATCCAGAGCAACTTAATGGGATTTACACTCTAGTCATCCTTATCCAGAGCAACTTACTGGGATTTAAACTCTCAAAACCCTTATCCAGAGCAATTGTACTGCGGTTTACACTCTACACACCCTCATCCAGAGCAATTTAGTTTGAGTTCAACTGTAGACACCCTTATCCAGAGCAACTTTCTGGGATTTACACTTTAGACATCCTTATCCAGAGCAATTTACTGGGATTTAAACTCCCAACAGCCTCATCCAGAGCAACTTACTTGAATTTAAACTCTCAACAGCCTTATACAGTGCAACCTAATTGAATTTACAATCTAGACACTTCTATTCAGTACAACCCACTGGGATTTAAACTCTAGATACCCTTATCCAGAGCAACCCACTGGGCTTTTACCTGTAGACACCTTTATCCAAAACAAATTCCTTTGTTTTAAACTCTAGACACCCTTAACCAGAGAGACTTATTGGGATTCAAACTTTAAACAACCTTTGTCAGAGCGAATGACTGGCATTTAAACTCTAGACCCCTTTATCTAGTGGGACTTACTGGGATTTAAACTCTAGACACCCATATCCAGTGAGATGTATTTTCTGCCCCTGTAAACACATTTTTCTAAAAAAAAATATATAAAACAGATTACCCAATTAGTTCAACCTCCACCACCAACCTGACCAGGCAGATACAACGGATGTGGCAAATGCATTGTAGAGCTTGTTCAGCAAGGCTTGTGTACATCCACATAAAAGTAAAATTCTCATGTGAGGTCTTATTGTTTTGCCTCTAGTTCTAACCAGGTGCCCATTTAACTGTTCCGAAAATTCTTCATACAAAACCAGAAAACAAAGCCTCCTAATTGAATCTGTAGTTTGTATTTGTTTACAAGATGTTCAATAGAAACTAGCCTGAGCAGGCATCATGTCAAACATTATTAACCCATAGAACCCCCCAAACGAACTTTTAGCAAAGCCATTTCTGACAAACCACATTACACAGACATGCATGGCTGGTGTTGCGACAAGAGAATTACCAGGCCTTGCCACACCCCGACAACGTCGGTGCACAAACCTGACAACGCGGCACATCAATCAAAATACAATGGGACACGGAGCAGATGAGGAAATCTTTTCCCCCCTGTCCTACAAAACAAAAAAGGTCTCTAAACTGCAACCCCATTAAAAGGTGACAATGGGCACAAGCCGTGCTCCTTAGCATGGAAAGGGATGAAGATAAAACCCCACACACAAAACAACACAGTGGCCCACCGTCCCGCTCCAGGTCAGCTTCGGTAAAGGGTGAATGCAGGATCCTGGGGAATCAGCTTTAATGGGGTCCATCCTCACTGGACGATTGTGTGTGTGAGTGTTGATTCAGAGGGTCACAGGCTTCATAGACTCTGTGACCCCAAAATGAAAGTGTAGAATCACTTGGGGACCAACAGAGCTTTCGGTCTTTCTTTTTTCCTCCCCACACTAATCTGCGTCAGAGATCAATATGGCGAAGACCAACAGGACAAAGCCGAGAACAGGATTTAGCAGGCTGTCCGATTTTAGAGGCTCGATAGGGGGGCATAAAGCTGAAACGTTCTCTGCCAGGCTCTGACCTTTTGCAATACGGGCACACCAGTGGTCAACCTTCTTATCATTCATTAGCATCAGATGCCTGGGCAGATGTTGAAGTTTGATACAAAGTCTACTGACTTAGTCAGTGGATTTTTTTCTTTCTTTCTTTTCTAGCCACATATCAGAGACACCTTGACTATTTAGATCCATTTAAGAACACTTACCATGGGCCCCCCAGTCCAGGGCTTGTTGTAGACACGTCTCCCGGAGCGATGGACACGAGGATCGGGACATCTCATGCCAGCTAGTCCATTTTGAAACTGACGGCTTTCTTCACGTATCCACATCAGTGAGTTTTCCCGATCAAACTTGTTTGAGCACCAACAGCAGCTCGTAATCTGTATAATTATTTTGTTCTTCCTTTTAGTGTTCTTTTGTCCCTTTCTGTTTTTTGAACTAACAGGAGTCCAGGAACAATGTCAGAGTTAGGGAATGTGTGTATGTGTGTGTTGCATTGTTAATTATTACCACTGTACACCCAAAGTGGGTGTATCCAGGAAAATGGTCTCACACATGCATTAAGTCAAAAAGAACGAGAACACTAAGCATTACCATCAAGAGCTGGATTATATATTTGGGCTGCCGCTTTTTTGGTTGTCTTAGTCGTTCTAGACCTTGTGACGAACCTGATTACTCGATTTAACGTGAGCAAGTCACTGGTCAACATTTTCAAAATCGGAATAAGATAGAGCTTTATTGCCAAGTACGCTATATGCACAAAATATTGGAACACCTGACTTTACCAGCCATATGTGATATGCCCTCCTCACCTTATCTATATCAGTTCCGGACTTTGCTAACATCCTTGTGTCTGTATGAGCAACAAATCTCTACAATCACACCCCAAAATCTAGTGGAGCATCTTCCCAGAAGAGCGAAGGGAATTATACGAGCAAACTGGGACTAAATGTGGAATGCGATGCTCAAAAATCACATACCGCAAACGTTTGCCAATATAGTGTATGCTTGTACATGTGCACACTGTGTGATTTGGTCGACACATTTTGAGGGAAGTGGGTTACTGGGTTACTACTCAGTAGGTTGGGGATTCAAGCCCTGGTATTGCCCAACTGCCACTCTTGGGGCTCTTGATCAAGGGCCTTAATCCTGTGTATTCCAGGGTTGCTGTAATTTGACTGACTTTAGCTTTCTAACATCACTGTGATATGTGAAGAAAGAATTTTACTGTACTGCAGTATGCATGTGACAGTATAAAGCACTTTTCTTTCTTGTATTTTCCCCTTTACATGTTTAACCGCAGGATTAAGGATTTGTCTACATATGTTAAGAAATAGCGACTTATACATGACTGAGCCAGACCCTAATCAGATACTGTCCAGTCTCCACACACACACACACACACACACACACACACACACACACACACACACACACACACACACATACATACACATCTAAACAGAGGACAGGAGCAGGAGGACAAAGAGCTTTTGAGTAGCTGTGGACATGGATCAGGTTGTGTCCCGCTCCATGCAGAAATCTGTCCGGCTTAATTATATTAGTAAGGATTTACAGAGACGCTGCAAGGAAACAATGCACCCTATCAATTCCACAAATCAGAACTAATTAGTGGGAATGTGTGTGTGTGTGTGGGTTGGAGGGAGGGAGGGAGGATGGAAGGAGGAATTGAGGGATTGAGTGATATACAGAAAGATAGAGAATACGTGTGTGTGTGTGTGTGTGTGTGTGTGTGTGTGTGTGTGTGTGTGTGTGTGTGGAGGGGCTGCACACTATCAGCAATTTCAATCAGATCTTATTAGCTCCAGAGTCTCTCGAGGTTGGTCAGTCTGTTTTGCTCACTTTGCTCCGAGCCCAACGGATTCCAAATCGGACGTGAAACATTAACTCCAGTAACTAGTCTTAACCTCAAGTGACATCGAGGGAAATAATTCATACACACACACACACACACACACACACACACACACACACACACACACACATACACTTCTGCATAAAGACAGTCAGGCTGAAGTCTCGTTTTTTACACATGTATATAAATGAGGAGTTACTCCGAGCAAGTTCAGGACGGTGAACCGTTACTAAATCCATCTGCTTGCACACTACAGGGAGCTGTGCAATGGATTCTGGGTAATCCAGGTGTCACAAAGCCAGTTGCTAAGACACAGATACGAAAATGCTTTGTAGGGAAAAGCGCTTTGTTAAAGAACAATCAAGACAGTGTGCCCAGATCATGCTTCTTTTTTTTTCGTTTTTTAGAATATTTCAAACAGCATATGGACGAACATATTCAGACACCTGACATTGGGGGGGGGAGGCTGCTTTCTGTCCGAAAGTGTTGCGTTTATTTGTGACATGAAGCTTGATTGTGTTCTGTGTTACAGGTTTATAAATGTAATATCAGTGTGTACTTTCTCATCACTTTCACTTATGCTGCTGGTTTTTAGAATCAACATCCAGCTTCAGAAGACAAAAAGATGGCGTCCCTGAGCGGAGCTCCGATCAGCAGGGGAGCAGATCTCCAGCATGGACAGCTTACTCTAGAGCCATGCTTCTTCTCGGCTTTATCTCAAGGCCCCCATGGTGTGATGTTAGTTCCCCATTCCAGGAGTGTGTTGTCCTCTGCACCCTGACATGCAGCACAATATGGTCTCCACACATCTCTGTTTATTACTTCCTGGTTTGCAATATGGAGGTATTTTAGTGTTGCCAATGAGTGCAACTCATGAGTGTGTGCGGCCGCTGCTGCATTACCAAGGAGCTCCACCTTCGCCCTGTGTGTGTGTGTGTGTGTGTGTGTGTTTGTGTGTGTGTGTGTGTAAGATCACAAAATGTATATGGCCATTGTATAATTGTAATAATAGGTTATTGTTCTAATGTTCATATTTTGCTTAATAAAATAAATGTTTATAAAAATATATATATATATATATATATATATATATATATATATATATATATATATATATATATATATACATATATATATATACATATATATATATATATATATATATATATATATATATATATATATATATATATATATATATATATATATATATATATATACATATATATATATATATATATATATATATATATATATATATATATATATATATATATATATATATATACATATATACATATGCATATGCATAATCTAAAAAAAAAAAATCCAGAAATCACAATGTATGATTTTTTAAATATTTTTTGTATGATACAGCTGCAAAACAGTATTTGAACACCTGAGAAAGTCAATGTTAATATTTGGTACAGTACCTTTGTTTGCAATTACAGAGGTCAAACGTTTCCTGTAGTTTTTTACCAGGTTTGCACACACTGCAGGAGGGATTTTGACCCACTCCTCCACACAGATCTTCTCTAGATCAGTCAGGTTTCTGGCCTGTCGCTGAGAAACACGGAGTTGGAGCTCCCTCCAAAGATTCTCTATTGGGTTTAGGTCTGGAGACTGGCTAGGCCACGCCAGAACATTGATATGCTTCTTACAGAGCCACTCCTTGGTTATCCTGGCTGTGTGCTTCGGGTCATTGTCATGTTGGAAAACCCAGCCTCAACCCATCTTCAATGCTCTAACTGAGGGAAGGAGGTTGTGCCCCAAAATCTCGCAATACATGGCCCCAGTCATCCTCTCCTTAATACAGTGCAGTCGCCCTGTCCCATGTGCAGAAAAACACCCCCAAAGCATGATGCTACCACCCCCATGCTTCACAGTAGGGATGGTGTTCTTAAGATGGTACTCATCATTATTCTTCCTCCAAACACGTTTAGTGGAATTATGACCCAAAAGTTCTATTTTGGTCTCATCTGACCACATGACTTTCACCCATGACTCCTCTGGATCATCCAAATGGTCATTGGCAAACTTAAGACGTGCCTGGACATGTGCTGGTTTAAGCAGGGGAACCTTCCGTGCCATGCATGATTTCAAACCATGACGTCTTAGTGTATTACCAACAGTAACCTTGGAAATGGTGGTCCCAGCTCTTTTCAGGTCATTGACCAGCTCCTCCCATGTAGTTCTGGGCTGATTTCTCACCTTCCTTAGGATCATTGAGACCCCACGAGGTGAGATCTTGCATGGAGCCCCAGTCCGAGGGAGATTGACAGTCATGTTTAGCTTCCTCCATTTTCTAATGATTGCTCCAACAGTGGACCTTTTTTCACCAAGCTGCTTGGCAATTTCCCCGTAGCCCTTTCCAGCCTTGTGGAGGTGTACAATTTTGTCTCTAGTGTCTTTGGACAGCTCTTTGGTCTTAGCCATGTTAGTAGTTGGATTCTTACTGATTGTATGGGGTGGACAGGTGTCTTTATGCAGCTAACGACCTCAAACAGGTGCATCTAATTTAGGATAATAAATGTAGTGGAGGTGGACATTTTAAAGGCAGACTAACAGGTCTTTGAGGGTCAGAATTCTAGCTGATAGACAGGTGTTCAAATACTTATTTGCAGCTGTATCATACAAATACATAGTTTAAAAATCATATATTGTGATTTCTGGATTTTATTTTTTTAGATTAAGTCTCTCACAGTGGACATGCACCTACGATGACAATTTCAGACCCCTCCATGATTTCTAAGTGGGAGAACTTGCAAAATAGCAGGGTGTTCAAATACTTATTTTCCTCACTGTATATATATATATATATATATATACATCCATCATCACTATTCTCATCGTCTCAACCCTTCTAGACTTCACTAACCAAATATAATTAAAAGTTAAAAGATAGAGTGTAAGACCCTATAGTGGCCTGCTATAGATCTCTGACCTCCGCCCCACTGAACAGTTTTTATGATGAATTGGAACACTGACTGTACCCCAGACCTTCTCACATCACCTACATCAGTACCTGCCTTTACTAGCACTCTAAAAGAACACAAATCTCCACAAGATCCAGTGGAACATCTCAGACGAGTGGAGGATATTATAACAGCAAATGGTGACTATGTTCTAAAATCATTTTTAAGATTTTTTTATAATTCATAAAATGCTGCATATTGAAAAACCTGGTGCAAGAGTTACATATCATGAGAAATATGGCCAAAAAAATACAAACAACTCGACTTTTTTTGCCGAAGGGATAGAAACTTTTGCCGCCAACTGTGGAGGGGCGACGTGAAAGGAAGGGTTAAAGCGTGTTTCCAGAGAACGCATGAACAATATCTTGCCTGAGGCCTGAGCTCACTTTGGACAGCCTATTCATCACAGCTACAAGTGAACAAGAGAGAAAAAAAAGTAAACTCCAAACTCTATGTAAAACCCTTTCTGCTGATGATTTGTTATTCTCTTCTTTTATTATAATTTTTTTTTGCTTTTAAATGGCCAAAAAGAAAAGCGAGAGAGAGAGAAAGGGAGGGTAAGAGAGAGGGGGGAGTGGATAGAGGGTTGCTTTTTAAAGGCAGGGAGGAAGGAAGGCCTGCATAAATTTAACATCCACAAGGCAGCAGCGTGCCTAGTGATTGTCGCTTCCACTAAAAAACTTTCTCTCTCTCTCTCTTTCTCTCTTTCTCAGTTTTTTTTTTCAGAAAACACTTTCCTGGCTGAATAGGCACCTATTAGTGACTCCATTATGGAGGCCGGGCTCTTCAATAGCTCCTGGCTGGGAAGCTTTATGCCACAGCCTCGGGCCTCAATGCATTCCCCACCACCCTTCTCCAAACCCCCCACTATGCCCTCACAGTGTATAGGTAGAGCTAGTGGGAAGTGTGTGTGTGTGTGTGTGTGTGTGTGTGTGTGTGTGTGTGTGTGTGTGTGTGTGTGGAGGATTGAGAAGGGGACGCTCATCCTTCAATTTGCGAACTCCAGGTGTGTTGGGCCAGAATGTGGCTTTGAAACCATTAGAAATAGAGAAAAACAGACAGAGAGAGAAAGAAAGAGAAAAAGAGGGACAGAGAAACAGAGAGAAGAGGGAGTGAGTTTGTCTATTGTGCTGCACACTTTCTACACAGCGTGCAAAAAAAAAAGAAAACGCTGTGTTCTACTTAGCCGATCTGCATAATCACACACACACACACACACACACACACACACACACACACACACACACACACACACACACACACACACACACACACAAGGCAATCATGGCCTCAAGGCGAATGGCTGTGGTGGAGGCCCATATTGTTCAATGGATTATTACAGACTTTATAGAAGGAGAGAGAGAATAGAAAGAGAACAAGTGAGAGGTTTGGGGTGTAGAGGATGAGAGGGAGGGTAGAGAGAAAGAGAGAGAGAGAGAGAGAGAGAGAGAGAGAGAGAGAGAGAGAGAGAGAGCGTGTAATCAACATCATCGTCAGTAAGTGATGAGATGTTTACATGATTACACAAGCGAGTTGTAGGAGAATACAGGAACACCTGCAGACAAACTCAGGGCAGCGAGAGGAGGAAAAAAAGAAGAAAAGAATGAAAGAGAGAAGAACACTGAAGTAGCTGTTTAAACACTATATTTCAGCATACACACGTCTCCATTATAGACACTTACTTTGCTTCCTTTTTCTTTCTCTCCATGTTAATGTAAAGATTAAATCTGAAGTTCAGAGAAGTTGTGAGATTTTAGATTTTTTTTTTATTATTATAATATATATAGAGAAAAATCTTGTTGTTGCACCCACTGAATTTGACAAAGATTTTTATTTTAAACATAAATAAGCCGCACCTGTCTACATTGAAACTAATAAACTTTACACAGGCAGTATTTTGGGAATAGCCTGGTGCCGCATGGTTCCGCTATTACTGCATGTGTCTAAGACCAAGGAATATGTCCTTATTATTTTCTGATGCTCATTTCTAAGTTTTTTTGACTAACCCTTAACGCTGTTGCCAAGAATAATAAAAAAGCACGAGTTTTGGAAACCTGTCTGTGCTTATATGATTTCTGTTGCAACTGGAGTTAGCGAGCTCTCCCTTCACCCAGACTCAACGCGTTACACGGCTTGTATCTAAACAGTAGCCGACCTAGAAAGTCATTGTTCACTGTTTACTCCTTTTTTTTCACAACTATTTCTCTCGAGAGTTTATCTTTTGGCATCGTCGTGCGTTTAAGAAAAAAGTTTTTTCTCCCGATGCTGTGCAGCTCAGAACACAGGTGAGGTGCGTTTTTCGTTCCCGTTCGGAAATTTAATTGGTCTAATGTTATGGGGTTCAGTTTTTTGGCTTGAAGTTTGTGAGACCAGGAAAAACCCAGGAAAAAATAATAAATATGCCGCTTCGTTGTTTAAGCCGCGGGGTTCAAAACGTGGGAAAAAAGTAGCGGCTTATAGTCCGAAAAATACGGTAATTATAGACTCTGTTTCCTCTTTAATTAAATGAAAATCTCAATGGTCTTTTCGATCACAGAATGGTTTCACATTGCCTTAGTACATTTTAAATGAGCTTTGGCCAAGAGAGGACGGCTGTGTTTCTGGATCATGCTCACACATGCCTTCTTCTTTGCATAATGCAGATTTAACCTGCATTTGTTGATGACATGGCAAACTGTGATCACAAACAATGACTTCTGAAGGTGTTAATGGGCCCATGCAGTAATTTCCATTACAGAATAATGAATGAATGATACAGTTTTAAAAGCAGTGTTGCCTGAGGGCATGAAGATCACGACCATCCAATATTAATCTTCCCCCTTGTCCCTTGTGCACAGGGATTTCTCCAGATTTTTCTTCTATATTATCTACTGCAGATAATGAGTTATTAAACTGTTTTGCAATTTTATGTTGAGAAACATTATTCTGTAATTGCAGAATAATTTCACAGATTGGTGAAGCTCTGTAGATCTTTACTTCTGACAGACTCTGCGGCTCTAAGATACACTGTTTATGCCCAATCAATTGATCTGTTGTCCTCATCAGTTGAAAAATGTTTCTCTATCTGTCAACTGTTAACAACACATTTTTTTCTAGACCCTCTTTGCCCATCCTAACTTTTTTGAGACGTGTTGCAGCCATCAAATTCAAAATTTCCTCATTTTCTTTACTTAAAATGGTACATTTCCTCAGTTTAAACATCTGATATGTTTCCTATGTTCTATTGAGAATAAAATATGTGTTTATAAGATTTGCAAATCATTTCCTTCTATTGTATTAACATTTTAAACAGTGTCTCAACTTTTTGGGGATTGTGTGTGTGTGTGTGTGTGTGTGTGTGTGTGTGTGTGTGTGTGTGTGTGTGTGTGTGTGTGTGTGTGTGTGTGTGTGTGTTTGTGTGTGTGTGTGCGCACGCTTGTTTGTTTTTTTGTTCGAATGTAGTAATGTGCTGGTGTTGGTGTGGTGTGGGTGTTTGTGTGTAGAAAATGTCTGCTTTTAGTACAGAGTGTGTGTGTGTGTGTGTGTGTGTGTGTGTGTGTGTGTGTGTGTGTGTGTGTGTGTGTGTGTTTGTGTGTGTGTGTGTGTGTATACATGTGCCTGTGTAGTCCAAATTCTCTATTAATGTGTAGTACATCCATGTGCCTATGTTTATTAAAAACTGTGAACGCACGTGTGTGTGTGTGTGTGTGTGTGTGTGTGTGTGTGTGTGTGTGTGTGTGTGTGTGTGTTGGAAAAAATGTCTGCGTTTAGTACAAGTGCACTGTGTATGTGTGCAGTGCAGTGTGTGTGAAGTGTGTGTGTATTGATGTTGTTAAAAATCTCAGGAAAAGTGCAGAGCTTCCAAAAAGAAAAAAGTGAGTATGAACTCATTGTTCAGGCCATTCTTACCTCCACGGGGAACCATCTGCTCCCTGTCAATGCGTCACCTGCTCGTCTGAGCCGTCACCATAGAAACCGAGGGAGCTGGGATTAAGGAGAGGTTAGGCGTCTGAGGGAAGGGGAGGGACCTTGGGATACGGAATAGGGAATCGGAGAAGGTTACTTAGGGAGAAGCAGCGATTTTAGGTCACTGAAAAACTGTCTCCCTCTAATGGATCATAAACACACACACACAGACACAGACACACACACACACACACACACACACACACACACACACATACACATATCTCTCATACACTGGCATACCATGCCAGAACATAATCTCGAGTTGTTGTTTTTTTTTAATAAACTTTCCCTGTGTCTTGTATTCAAACAAGTTTTAAAGCATAATTGACACTTGTTGAGTAACACACACACATGCACACACTGAAACACACACACACACACAATCTTCTGTTTGCCCATAGGCTCTGTCGATGATGTATACGTGTAGACAAGTACTGCGATGAATAAGCATGTTTTGGATGTGTGTGTCACCGGAAGTGGTTGGTTCAGCATAGACCTGTAATAAATAGTGTACTGTGTGTGTGTGTGTGTGTGTGTGTGTGTGTGTGTGTGTGTGTGTGTGTGTGTGTGTGTGTGCGCTGCTTGTCTTTCAAGCACTGATCACAAACTAAATAATGAGCGAGCTCATGAAAGGCTCTATGTAGGAGAGGACACAATACAGCTGATGAATACGTCGTCCGCGTCCCACAAACACGTAGCACAATTTTATTGGAATGTTCCAGATCATCTTTGATATTTTCATAATGTGTCACAAAAATGTTTTGCTAACACTAAAAAAGAATGAAGGAAAAAAAAAAGGACAAAAGTTGGTGGACACCTGTCCATAAAATTGATATGTGCTTTTTGAACATCCCCATTTTTTATTTAGTCCTTATTTGCTCTTTCTCCACTCTTTTGGGAAGATGTTCTACTAGATTTTGTGGAGATTTCTGCTCATCCAGCTACAAGTGTGTTAGTAAATGATGTAGGTGATGTGAGGAAGCCTGAGGTGCAGTCAGCATTCACAATCATTCCAAAGATTTTCGATAGGTTTGAGGTCAGCGCTCTATAGCAGAAGAGCTTCCACTCCATCTTCCATTTTTTTTACATATATTGTGAGAGAAGTCTAGCAAGATTGTGATGATGAGGATGGTGGTGGTGGTGGTGGCAACAGTGAGGATCATGGTGGTGGTGATTATGATGGTGACTGTGGTAATGATGACAGTAATAATGACGATGATGATGGTGGTGGTGGTGAGGATCATTATGGTGGTGATAATGATGGTGATCATGGTAATGATGACAGTGACGATGATGATGACGGTTGTGGTGGTGAGGATTACGATAGATGATATAACGGTGAAATTGATGGTCATCACGGTAATTATGATAGTTATAATGATGATGATGGCAATGATGGTCCTGATAATGGTGGTGGTGTGGATCATAAAGATATTTGGGATGATTTAATAATATTAATGATTATAAAATTGTTGATTATCATGGTAATGATGATAGTGATGATTATGGTGATGATTATGATGATGATGATGTTGAGGGTGATCATGGTAATGATTATAGTGATAGTGATGATGGTGATGTGTGTACTGGTTGTCTTTAGAATCATGGTGATGACAGTGATGATAATGTTGGTGTTAATGATGATGATAAGTAGATAAGTCTCACTTGTGGGTGGGAAGTGTAAGTGATAAGTGAAAGTGATGGCAGCCTTCTGAAGAAACACTCCATTGTTTTTGGTAAAGAGAGTTCACAAATCCACGCCGGTCTGCCAAGTCACACTCACACTCGCTGACCCTCGTCCTCCGGGGTGGAGACATCACTTCGAGGCCCTGCTGTGTGGGTTTAAACAGACAGGTGCATAAAAAAGAGCTTTAGGCCATGTGGTAATGGGATATGAGTACTGAGGTAAAATGTCAATTATTTTTTGATAATTTGGTCATTTTTCTTGTTGCGGTTTTATAGTTTATTGTTTAATTTCATACTTTATTTCTTACAATAAAAACTGGATAATATTTCGAAGAATTATCCTGTCCTAGTCTATCGTTCTTCCAATTAAAAAAAAATCCCTCTAGTATCTAAATGTCCTGCCATGTCTTGCTCTACAGTAGCTCATTAACAGTAAACATGGTTTATTTATGTACTTTCGGCTCAAAGTCTTCTTTCATACCATTCTATTTCGCAACAAAGACTTGGCAAAGAAAAGAAAATGTTTTGAGTTTATTTCTTTGGCAGAGGGAGGAGTTTGTATAAGTTGTCTTAACATGCCTTTACCTACCATTGTGGGATCCAGGACGTATTTACACGCCGTCTCTGTCAGCCGAGATTCAGTAATATCACAGTATTTCATGACAGTAAAGAGGCCTAATGTCATGAAATCATCAGTTTCAAATCAAATGCTTTTGTGCCATTTGTACTACAACAATACAACAATAGTGGGCAAACATTTCATTGACTTTTTATGGAAAAACTCGTGGTTTTCTGTCATCACCCTCCTGCAAATATGTGAAACAGGGCACACTACTAACCACCAGCATGAGTAACTTCAACCCTGGCACCACCATATTTTTAATTGAGATTGCCAGAATATTAGAACATACTGTAGCTTCCTAAGTAGAATGCCAAATAGTATCTTTTCACAATGTTCACATGATCCTCAGTTCTGATTGGCTGTAAGTTTTTTGATAAATTTTCCTCAAACAGCAGCTCATTCACATTATGCTAGCTGTAAAAGCATTTTACCGTTTCTCTAGTAACCGCTAGTTTATATGGCGCATGCATGTTCTTGTTGTTTATATACAAAAACACAAGAATTTGTCAATGAATGAGTAGAAGAAAGTTCTGTGGAGAAATGATTCCAAATGTGGTATTTCGAGCTCTAACAAATAACAGGAAAGAAGATGTTAGCAGACTGCCTCACCCCTCAAACATGGAGGTGGACGATTAATAGTCTGGGGTTGTTTTGGAGCAGGGAAAGGAGTTAACATGGCAACCATTCCATACTTCAACACTATGCAATTCTGTCTGGACTGCAGCTAATCGGAATCGACTTTAAAATACGAGACAATGAGCCGAAGTGTATGTTCAATCTCTGTAAGTGTTAGAGAGCAAACAGTCGTCTGGAGTGTTATCTATCATGGAATGAGCTGCCCAGTCACCACAGAGAGAGAACTGTCCAAATGCCGAGAGTGTGTAAAGCCTTTATTCATGCTAAGAGAATATTTTTTACATTTATATATTTGTTTGGTCAGAGTAAATCTTTGTACATTTATATGACCTAGTTTGTTGCATATAAACCAAAGGAACATGTACATACATTTGTTTATTAAAAAAATCATAAAAGACTAGATGTTTCCAGACTTCCAGGCCCTGTATCCTTCACAGGGAAGCATATAGTTTTATTTTTCACTTAATGCACTGAGTAATAAAAATTCTATGTGGCTCAACCTACTTAGCTTGCTAATTAGCTAAAGCAGCTACGTGTAATTCGCTAGAATTCTTGATAGTTGTTGTTTTGGACTTTCAATTTTATATACTGTATTGATTTATTACATATTATTAAGATTTTAATTTGATATATTGTGGAAATCTATAGTTTAGAACTTTGTGAGTTCTGCATTGTTTGCTAGCAGTGATTCTAATTGAAAGTTGTATAAATAAAATAGTTTAATAGAATATCAGATTTATTGTTTTTTTCCTGCCTGAGCTGTTCATTGGGTTGCTGAGATCCTGGGAGAGGGGGCTGTCAGGGCCACGTGCAGCGGGCAGGGGGGGCGGAAGGAGGATTTTCTGTGCGGGGTGTAAAATTCGATTAAGCGGGGGACGAGCGTGTCTGAACGTGGCTGTTGTGCGGACCAGCTCGCGTGGCTGTGGGTTCCCAGCGTGCGGTTTTGTGGGGTTAAGTGCTGTGAGAAAGACCTCCATTATCCCGAGTGAGAACTGCGCATGTGGCTGGCCTGCTTGAAACTTTCTCTCTCTCTCTCTCTCTCTCTCTCTCTCTCTATCTCTCTCTCTCACTTTCTCTCTTTTTTTCTCTCTTACACTTTCTTGTTCATTCAGAGCTGGGTTTTGCTGAATGCCTTCCAAAAAAAAGTTTCATTCTCTCGTCCACCTCTAGCTCCCCTCCCTCTCTGTCCTCGCTCTTCTGTTCCTGTCATGCTCTCTTGCTCTGCCTTTTCTGTTGAGGAAAAAGAGAGCGTACAATGGCGTTGGAAGGGACTGAGCGGATTCCTGGGCACCCCTGAGGACTGCGGACTCGGAGCTGTGAGACTGTGCTCATGGGGAGCATGTGCAGAAGACTGCTTCCTCATCAATCAATCACACGAATACAAATGTACACGACAAGTGCACACACACACACACACACACACACACACACACACACACACACACACACACACACTTTTGCCTTAGTAGAATTATTTAATGCAGTTACAAAGAAAGCCAAAGAATTCTTTGCTACAACTGAAACATAACCTCAATATTATTATTATAACTTTTTTCCTCATTTTTTGTGACGAGTTCAAAGATCTGTCATATATTAAAATTTTTTGTTGGGGTATTTAAAAAAAACATATTTAATCATATATTGTTTAACACAAAATATCTAAATGTACCGCAGGTTTTTTGTATTTATTTTTTTGTATGTCGCATAAATGTAATATTAAAAAAATCATAATTTTATATTTAGTCCTAGTTATTATCTTTATATTGCTACAGCCTGTAACTTAAGAAAACAATTATAAAAGCGATGATTTATAATAAAGCTTTCTATTAAAAGTCCTTCTATTAAAATGTATTTTTAATAATTAAATGTCATTATTGGTAATACATAAATTTATCATTTTAATTAAAAAAATCATTATTTTTACTCAATAAATTCCATTTTTACTACTTAAACCAATTTAAATTAATTAATTAATTAATTAATTAATTAATTAATTTTACTGCCTAACCTGATTCCTACTACTATTCCTACTACTGAATCTTAATCATACTACTAAATCTCATACTACTAAATTGCATAATTACTACTGAATTAAATTCTTTCTATTGCATCTCATACTTTCTGCTGAATCTGATAATTCATGCAAAATCTACTTTCTTTTAAATTTCTTACTAATTTACCTCATACTTCTACTAAATCTAATTGTTTCTGCTGTCTCATTCTATGAATCTTATTATTTCTTCTAAATCTCATACTTTTTACTAAATCTCACTTTTTTTTTTTTTTACCTAATCTCATACTACTAATTAAACTAATTCTTATTACTGTCGGAATTCAGGCCCCATGTCCGAACAGACATAACAATTAAGTGACTCAATACATGCTAAATCTCATGTTTACTACAAAATCTTATTCTTGCGACTAAAAATCATACTGTCTACTGAAATTTCACATTTATTTATTAATAAGTCACATTTTTTTCTATTGAAATCGATGTAACAATATCAATCCACACCCTGTACTGTGTACTCGCAAGTTTTAAACTTAAGCAATGTAAAAGGGGTCGAGCTGCAGTTTGTTGTAAATGTAATTATTTTAATATAGTCAGCAATTTTCTGTGATATCTGAGAATTTTCAAATAAAAGATGAGTTCATCCAGCAGCAAAATTACAATAATTGGTTATTTATTTATTTAGATCATATATATTTTAGCTGTTTAAATGATACACATATACATAGAATTGTTGCTGTTGTGAGTCTGCCGTTATAAAGGCAAAGGCTGGCAAAATGTTTTAATATCAATGTCAGAGCACTCACAGACTTTGCTTTAATTTATCATTTTTTTTCCATTATAGGATTCCAGTCAAATAAATGATTGTTAAACCTATTCCAAATACTAAGGCAATTCATTGTTTTTTATATTATTTCTTATTGTTCCTAGCAAAGATATTTGATAATAGATGCATGGAATGAATAAAAGCATCTAAACTTTTATTTAATTTTTTTTTTTTTTTTGCTTGAGCTTCTTTGTACAACGAAATGCAACAACAAAAACAAAAACAAAAACAAAGTCCTGTAGCTCTCAATGTATGTGAAATTACAAGTTATTCCACTGGACCACAAATGTACAACTCTTCATTCCACTTCTTCTTCTTCTTCTTCTTCTTCTTCTTCTTCTTCTTCTTTCGGCTTCTCCCATTAGGGGTCGCTACAACAACTCTTCATTCCACTAGAGGGCAAAATCGAGCAACACACTCATCCCCTTTCAAAATGTACAGATCTTCAACTCTTCATGAAGATAAACATTTTACTCTATACACATGTCTCCACTTAACTTATATATCTCCAAGTAACTTATTTAGGGATTTTATTGCAATGGGGGGTGTTTGTTTTTATACTACTTATTTATATATTATTCCTTATATATAAATACATTGACCCTTGCTGTCAATTCCAAAAATAATGGCACCCTTTAGAGTTTAATTTAATATGATAATTAAAAAAAACTATTGGATCCCATTTACTTTAATACCAATGTATGTATTGGCTATGTTAAATTACCTGTAGGTGTGAATGAGTGTATTAATGTGTGTGTGTGTGTGTGTGTGTGTGTGTGTGTGTGTGTGTGTGTGTGTGTGTGTGTGTGTGTCTGTGCATTTGATGGACTGGAGACTCCTTCATTTATGCATCCCACACATGTTGTTACTGAGACATTTTCTGCATTGGCCCAGATCAAGATAAAGCACAAATAATATGCAAATTTAACACGTGTTATTGGTCTAATTTTTCGTACATGATGCAGGAGATACAAGAACGTGAGATGACTGTGCAGCCAGGGACCACTAAAACTGGTTTCAGATTGTTTTAATATCTTAAATGCAAATCAGGGAAGCAGATATTTTGCAGATCCCATCAATCACCATTTTTACAGAACCCAACGCAGTTGAGACAAACAGGACCAAAAGACGAGTGTTTAATTCTGTGTAGCAATTTTAACTGTTAAAAATGGGATTTTTTTTTCTCAAGAACAATCCCTAAATGTCACACGACACATCTGCTGAAGCCGTACACGCGTTAGAACAGATCTTCTGTGTTGGACGGTCAGTGCTTTCGCAAATCCAGCTACTGTCTGGCCATAGACCAGCAATTGTCTGCTAATGACACTACACTTGTACAGTATGAAGCACAGTTAGCAGGCTTATTAAACTCGAAATGATGTTGAATTACTCCAGAGCGCAAAGATGACCCTGAAGGATGCAGCAAGGGGTCAGAAAGCAGACATCCATTAGCCTGGAGAAGCTGCAGGGGCCAAATATGAGTTTTTTTTATATAATTCTTAATTTTGAAGTTTGTTATTGTCCAGTTTGTCCAATATATGTATATATATATATATATATATATATATATATATATATATATATATATATATATATATATATATACAGTGAGGAAAATAAGTATTTGAACACCCTGCTATTTTGCAAGTTCTCCCACTTAGAAATCATGGAGGGGTCTGGAATTGTCATCGTAGGTGCATGTCCACTGTGAGAGACATAATCTAAAAAAAAAAATCCAGAAATCACAATGTATGATTTTTTTTACTATTTATTTGGATGATACAGCTGCAAATAAGTATTTGAACACCTGAGAAAGTCAATGTTAATATTTGGTACAGTAGCCTTTGTTTGCAATTACAGAGGTCAAACGTTTCCTGTAGTTTTTCACCAGGTTTGCACACACTGCAGGAGGGATTTTGGCCCACCTCCACACAGATCTTCTCTAGATCAGTCAGGTTTCTGGCCTGTCGCTGAGAAACACGGAGTTTGAGCTCCTCCAAAGATTCTCTATTGGGTTTAGGTCTGAGACTGGCTAGGCCATGCCAGAACCTTGATATGCTTCTTACAGAGCCACTCCTTGGTTATCCTGGCTGTGTGCTTCGGGTCATTGTCATGTTGGAAGACCCAGCCTCGACCCATCTTCAATGCTCTAACTGAGGGAAGGAGGTTGTTCCCCAAAATCTTGCAATACATGGCCCCGGTCATCCTCTCCTTAATACAGTGCAGTCGCCTGTCCCATGTGCAGAAAAACACCCCAAAGACGATGCTACCACCCCATGCTTCACAGTAGGGATGGTGTTCTTGGAGGGTACTCATCATTGTTCTTCCTCCAAACACGTTTAGTGGAATTATAACCCAAAAGTTCTATTTGACCACATGACTTTCTCCCATGACTCCTCTGGATCATCCAAATGCTCATTGGCAAACTTAAGACGTGCCTGGACATGTGCTGGTTTAAGCAGGGGAACCTTCCGTGCCATGCATGATTTCAAACCATGACGTCTTAGTGTATTACCAACAGTAACCTTGGAAACGGAGGTCCCAGCTCTTTTCAGGTCATTGACCAGCTCCTCCCGTGTAGTTCTGGGCTGATTTCTCACCTTCCTTAGGATCATTGAGACCCCACGAGGTGAGATCTTGCATGGAGCCCCAGTCCGAGGGAGATTGACAGTCATGTTTAGCTTCTTCCATTTCCTAATGATTGCTCCAACAGTGGACCTTTTTTCACCAAGCTGCTTGACAATTTCCCCGTAGCCCTTTTCAGCCTTGTGGAGGTGTACAATTTTGTCTCTAGTGTCTTTGGACAGCTCTTTGGTCTTGGCCATGTTAGTAGTTGGATTCTTACTGATTGTATGGGGTGGACAGGTGTCTTTATGCAGCTAACGACCTCAAACAGGTGCATCTAATTAAGGATAATAAATGTAGTGGAGGTGGACATTTTAAAGGCAGACTAACAGGTCTTTGAGGGTCAGAATTCTAGCTGATAGACAGGTGTTCAAATACTTATTTGCAGCTGTATCATACAAATAAATAGTTAAAAAATCATACATTGTGATTTCTGGATTTTTTTTTTAGATTATGTCTCTCACAGTGGACATGCACCTACGATGACAATTTCAGACCCCTCCATGATTTTTAAATGGGAGAACTTGCAAAATAGCAGGGTGTTCAAATACTTATTTTCCTCACTGTATATATTGTAAGCTCACTCTTATGAAATTACACTTTCAAGATTGTTTTTTACTCTTCACATCTTAACTAAGGCTTTGGCAAAATCACAAAGGTCTATTGTTTACTGCATTCAAATTGTAACTAATACTTATATGTATATAATCTCATTTTTATGCAAATCTCTCCTTTAGCAAAAGTCAAAATCAAGAAAACGACTGGAAAGGAATCAGTAAATTAAACACACTTGCCAAAAAAAAGAGCGCCATTAAAAGTGTCAGCAGTTTATATAAATATCAAATGCGTGCACTATACTGTTTTCAGCTTCCATGCTATATTTAAATGCAATTTGGAAATAGAATGAACTGAAAAGATTATTCCAACCAGCATGGTTTTCTGAGTAGTAAGTGCTCTGTGTCAGAATTTTTAAACAGAAATTATATTGAAATTAGTTGTTGTTGTTGTTGTTCCTGTTGTTGGAGTTGGATATGCATGTGATTAAATAGGTAGAATCTCAAAACTTCACTCTTTGCCTTGGCTTTTGCAGCTTCGTGGCAGAAGCTGTGGTTCAGTAAAGCACATAATGTATGCTGGTTTCTAGTTTTATGGCGTCCTCTGGTGGTGAAATACTGAAAAAGCAGTCTTAGTGTTGAAATTGTTTTGACTATCTAAATGGTACTGTAAATGTAGAATTTTAAGTGACTTTATTTAAAGCTGTGAACGTATTTATGTTGTTTTTTAACTCTAATAATATCAATAACACAGTTACAGTATTCAAGATACAGTAGGTAGCATTGGTGGACGAAGTACGCAAACCATGTATTTGAGTTAAAGTAGAGATACACACGGTAAAATATTACTCCAGTAAAAGTTTTCTCTTTACACTTTCACTTTAATAAAAGCACAAAGGTTTTCACCTGCAAATGTACTAAAGTATCAACAGTACTATGATTTATGGCTATAATGTCATTTTTGTCACAAGACTCTTTGCTTAATCAACTCATTTTATGTGAAAAAAACTCGAATGTGACTCTCAGGCCACTGATCTATTAATAGAATAATATTAATGAGTCAAACACTGATTTGTATTCAAATAATCATAAGCCCGAAACCTTCTTTTTAACTACTTAAAAAAACAATCACACAAATAAGGTCACGTGTGTTGTGGTGAGTTCGAGTCTGGAGTTTCTTCATCATTTATTCCTCTCTAAATGTTCTGCTTGATGTTGAACTGATGCTGAACTGTATGTTAGTGATCAGTAGATACACAAAGCGCTGATCAAAACACGTTCTAAACAGAGCGAGCGCTCGATCCTGATTGGTGGATCGCTGCATGTTTGAGCGGTTAACCTTTTATCCTCATAAATTAATAGGAACGACCGATTTCGCAAAATGTAGTTGAGTAAAAAGTAAAATATTTGACTTTGAAATGTATTGAAGTAAAATAAAAGTCTCCCCAAATGGAAATACTTCAGTAAAGTACAGATACGCAAAAAAGCTACTTAAGTACAGTAACAAATTACATTTACTTCCTTTCTGTCCACCACTGGTACGTGATCTTTTAATATCCTTATATAACGAAACCAGTACCGAGGGGGTCTGTAGAATTATTATGTCTTTTTAAAGAAAATAATAAACTAGTCCTTGATCCCTAAACATTTGGAGAACCATTGCCTAAGAACAAATATACCCATGCTAGGACCCTCAGGCCAAGGCTGGCCTATGGTGACCTTTGAATTATATCTATAGCTTAGTGATGCAGGTGGTTGCCTACATAACATCCTGACTTTATCAGTAAGTCAGCTGAAGCCCAGTTTAGAAAAATGTCTAAAAAACAAGTAGCAGCTTTATGTCTCTCATTAAAGGTCACTGATATTACAAGCATATGGCTGTATTGTTTATAGTTTGAATAGTCGGATTAGGCAGTCAACTCTATCGTACTATAAATGGGATTGGTTCTTAGGTTTTAATTGTATTGTTTAAAAAAAATACATAAAAAAAATAGAAACATAAAATTATAACCTTAATTTTAATATAATACAGTATGGTATAATGAAACATTTATCCACGGCCCTCAATCAAGTTCGATGTTTGGTCCTTTATAGCCCTTTAAAACTTTTGGGTAAATCTGCTGTAGAGTACATAGTCTGCATGAATGATCCTATCAATAGACACAGTACATACTATATATGCAATATTAGTACCAGTGTGATAACCCACCATGGTAGTATTACAGATACCATTAAGTAGTTTGTACATTGGACTATATTCAATTCAATTCAGTTTTACTTGAGTAGCGCTTTAAACAATGCTCATTGTCCAAAAGCAGCTTTACAAAGATAATGGGGTTACAAGGTTATATAAGAATAGTATAAGTTTAGTGCCTATAAGTTTGTTCCTTATAATTGTAAGTTTATCCCTAATGAGCAATCCAATGGTGACTGTATAAAGAAGAAAACTTCCTGAGGTGGTATGAGGAAGAAACCTTGAGAGGAACCAGACTCATAAGAAACCCATCCTCATCTGGGTGGCACTGAATGTTCATTCATTACAGTTCCATCATTACTGAGGTGCACAGCAATGGACGCTTAGATGCAGAATTGTTAATGCCAGAACTGCAGTCCTGAGCCATTATAGCAGACTGTTTATATGCAGTCTGAATCCATCCTCATAGTTTTTGAGTTGCTCAGTCACTTCATTGATCTTTGGGCTGTTCATGTGGAACCAGCCTGAGCTGCACAGAGTGGTCTACGATTGATCCATCAGGATGGAGAAGAAAGGGACAGGATCATCGGTCATTGGTACCTCAGGAGCATATTTAACTTGACAGAGGGAGGGAGAGAGAGAGAGAGAGAGAGAGAGAGAGAGAGAGAGAGAGAGAGAGAGAGAGAGAGAGAGAGAGATGAAAAGAGAAATAAGGATAAAGTATTATTTCTCCTGTTTTAATGTTTTAAGTCGTGATCGAGAGAAAATAACCAATGATGGGAATCATGGCAACTTCTGCTATGACTGGGCCTTCGTGAGAAAAAGTTTTGGCACCCCATGCACTAAGAAGGTATGATAGTTAATCCATAAATGTTTAAAATATAAAAAAATAAGACGTACAGATATATCTTTTATTATTAAAACAGTACACGTCTTGGTCATATGTTCAGCACAGGATGAGGGAGGATAATTAAAGACACTGCACATATCCGGTGTGACCGGAAGAGGTCGTCGCGCGGGGTAACCGAAACTGGTAAACACGGCAGAGGGGATTTCTGAAGAGGGTACGGTATATCATTCACTTTTATATTTTTATAATACATACATTAATTTTTGTAACTTGACGGACCAAAATGATTTGGAGGAAACACTGAGGGTTTAGGACGCTGTTGAGAAAAATAATAATGAAATTATATTGTTAAAAAAGAAACAAGCTAACTTGCTAATCCACCTGACTAACCCGGTTAGCATGCGCCAGCGCGTGGTACCGTTTATCGTTAAGAGTTTCCTAAAAGTGAAAGTTTGGGGAAAATGACATTAAAAATAAGCAAATTGTAAAGTATATTAAATGTTTTATGTGTTTTTTTGACTGTTAATTTGACTGAAGAACCCAGTCCAATTGCACTTGTTAATTCATTTCTCTATACTTATAGTGTTCAGGTGCAATAAATAATATTTATATAATGAAATCTGTACAGAGATTTTTTTTTTTTATTATTATCAAAAAGAAAATTAATAAACTAGTCACTGGTCCCTAAACCTTTGGAGAACCTGTTGCTTTACAACAAAGATGTCCAGACTATGACCTTGTCCTTTCATGCCATATAGAAAATGTGGACAAAATGCTTTTAAAACAGATTTTCATTTCTAATTTATCTTTTAACATCACATTTCTATTGTTTTATTGCTTGAGCTTCTAAATCTTTGGCAGTATTTCCCTCTGAGCGAACTTTCAGACTATTGAACACGTGTTAAATGAGAAGCAAACTATCCTAAATTGGTCATAGCGGGGTATAGTTGGCTTCTTACAAGTAAAAGTTTGTGAAAGATAAAAATAAAAGTTATATTTTAATTGTGGTAAAATGTTAAACACTTTGAATTTGACTGAAATAGACAGTCCCTGAAGAAATCACACATTCATAGTTCCATAACTGCCCTCATGTTCCTTAATGCAAAATTTCACATCAATAACATTGTGTGTTTTCTTTTTTTTATACCAGCATGATCTGATATTTTACACTCCTGACATCCATCCAGAGGAACCTGAAATGGCCAGCATTGCCGAAAAAGGTTTGACCGTTCATTTTAATACAATACAATATGATTTTTGAAATGCAAAAAAAAAGGGCTGCTGAATGTGCCAGGAGACTGGTATGTAAACATCTCATTAGTGGAGTCTCTGTAAAGCAGAGCTCATTACAGACGTGATGGTGACAGACGCCACCACCTCACAACCTCGGTTCATTAGAGTCTCAAAGGGATGCTGCTGTGTTTGAAGGCAAATCCCAGATTACTTTTACAATCATGCAGTGCAAATCCAAATGATCAGAACAGTCTTCTTCCTCTAAATCTACACATGCTCTAGTTAGCGGATGACAAAGCCCCGCCCACTTCCACATAACTTACATTAGCTGTTTTTTTTTTTTTGGTAATAATTAATCTTATCCCCAGTTTGAAAGATGTGGTGTCATTGCTTTCCATCATGCTAAACAGACACTGCCCAATTCTTACTTTACTTTATACTCAAAATTACTCAATATAGTACTCTATTCACTCAATACTCAATATTAATATACAAACAAATGTGATTCTTTGCTTCATTGCCACGTTGCAGAAGAAGCTCGGGCCGAGTTGGAGTCCGTCGAAGCCGAGTTGGAGTTGTTGGAGCTGCAGATATCTGAGCTCCTGGAGAAGCAGGCATCTCTAACCTCCAGGAAAAACAAACTCCTGAAGATTCTCGATGGCTCCTGTGTTTCTGCTCAGCCTTCGGGGTCTGCGAAGCTGTCCAAACTCACCTTCAGCAAAAAAGACCTGCAGCACTATGAGGAGTCAGGTACAAGAAAAGCCTGCAAGTCAATGACCACTTAAGCGTGTCACTGCTCATGACCATGTTTGTGCTTTCTGTAATAGATTTCTCATGGTCAAAAGAGGCAGAGGAGAAACTCGCAAAAGTGTTCAATCTCACCAAGTTCCGACCTCTTCAGCGAGCCGCGATCAACCTCACCTTGTCTGGAAGAGACCTCTTTTTGGTGATGCCTACAGGCCGCGGCAAGAGCTTGTGCTACCAGCTACCATCTGTGTGCTGTAAAGGTATATGAAATAAAAGTTTTTATAATTAACATGATATTCATTGGCTTACATGATTAAACTTAACACAGTTTAACACAGTTTAGGTTTCAGACTAAACACACCTATTACTTATTAATGAATTGATTGTGAGGTGCTTATGTATTAAAGCATGTCTATCCCACAACAACACAGAAAAAAAAAATGAATATATGAATGAGTAAAAAGGAGATAAAATAAAAACATATTATAATAAATAAAATTTCAAATATACAAACATTTCAAAGGGTTCAGTCGGGGGGGTCGGCACTGCAAAACATCTCTTTGTCAAAGATATGTTGTATCAGGATAATTCGAACAGCACTCCAAAAATTGTTACACCAGTGCAAACATCACTATTACTGTTAAGAATATAGTTTTGAAGTATTCACACCAGAACATTGGGCAAATTAAGAACTTCTGACTTAGATTGAAAGGTGAATGATTGAAAGGCTGAATATGATTGGCTTGAGTTCAACTTACTGATCTACTTTACTATTTAACTTCCTAACTACCCTTAAACAGCTATGTCTCAGTCTGTAACAGTCATTGGAAGTCCCCATCGGTCATATTATTAACACCTTGTCATACTAGCCCAGTGGTGGTGCTGTCCTACTTTTGCATGGCCCATTTTGTCCTTGGATGTCTTGCTTTTTGTGAATCCCCTTGTTATGCCATATGCGTTAATCAATATCATGCTGATCAAATTTATCTACATATATGTAATTAAGTAGTTTGTTAATTTTCCTTTTTTTTTTTATATATATATATATAGAATAATCGGATTCTAATTTTAGAGTTAATAGTGCTCATTGATAGAACTTGTTTGCACCAAGGGACCACCAAGTCACTGTCCACACCTTCACAACCTGGGGTTTTACAGTTATATATGTTAAAGTATATAACTGTACATTACACTATTAACTTGAAAAGTTAATTGTGTAATGTAAATGCTGACACTTTGACACTCCTGGTTAAACTACTGGATTATCATGCGTCCAGGATCATATTGTGCTTCAGGTATACTATCCAACAGTATTAATGGATGGCTGTAAAATAGAAACGCTGAAACAATTGTAATCAGACAGATAATCGTTACATGAAATAAAAATAGAGCAGCCAGTCTGCTTTTTGTCATTGTGATACAAAAATGTTATTGCATCGACAAGCTATTTAAATTAGTTTTGCCCCATTTAGTCTTCAGAGTCGTACCAATATAGTTTTAGCATCCTCATGGACCATGATATAGTAGAGCTGCAAATGGCATTTTTCCTCCCACACATAATAAAAAAAAAAAGTAAAAGACTGTTGTTACTTCTGTAAAAGTAAACATCTGTTCTGTCAGGCCTCTATATATATATATATATATATATATATATATATATATATATATATATATATATATATATATATATATATAAAATGTGTGTTTTGTGGTAGATCATATCTAATAAAAGTGACTTTCAGCTTTGTTACCGAACTCGTTAATGACGATATTTTGCTTGTTTGTAAGGCTTTACGCTGGTCATAGCACCGCTGGTGTCTCTGATGGAGGATCAACTCATGTATCTGAAGTCCATCAACGTTCCTGCTGTAACACTTAATGCTTCAAGTTCAAAGGTTGAAACTATAAAAGATGTCACAAGCTCTTCTTATTACAGAGAAATTCAGTTTGCTGTACATTTAATTATCACAATAAATTCCAACTTTTCTAATTATGTATTTATTTTTAACTCGTTCAGGAGGATTCTAAATATGTCATGGCAGGTATGATTGATAAAAACAGCCCGTTCAAACTGCTCTACGTCACGCCGGAGAAGATCGCCAAGAGTAAACTGCTGATGTCTAAGCTGGAGAAAGCGTATAATATGGGTCTGCTGGAGCGCATCGCTGTGGACGAAGTTCACTGCTGCAGTCAGTGGGGTCATGACTTCAGACCAGGTCCGTGTTTTTTGTTAACTACAATAAAATTTATTTATTCTTATTATTATTGTAAGGTATCTTATTCAGAGTGTCAATGATTTAATCCTTACTGATATGATTGTGTGTGATTCAGATTACAAGCTCCTGGGTATTCTCAAACGTCAGTTCCCTAAAGTCCCACTGATCGGTCTGACTGCCACTGCGACCAGCAGCGTTCTGAATGACTGCCAGAAGATCCTGTGTGTTCAGGATCCAGTCACACTTACTGCACCATTTAACAGGCCTAATCTCTATTACGAGGTAAACATCATCTCCAGTTCACATTACAGATGAACTTGGTGTCATGCTGCAATAGGAAAATAAACACCACAATGGTGTATGAAGAAGCTTCTGGAGATTCTATTATAATCCTTTAAAACATATAATCACAATCTTATGTGCTGCGGTGTTTTATTTTCCTTATACCACATCAGTGTGCCAACTATTGCATTCTTAACATTTATGTACAAACAACTTGTCATTTTTTTTATTTTTTATTATTATTTCTGAAATTAACATTGAATTTCTGTTCTGATGTGTTACAACAACTATAAACCTCCATTCTCTCACCAATCTCTTTTCTCTTTTATTGAGGTTATTAAGACAAAAAAATCCCAGCACAAAAGTCGTCTGTCCTGAAGCTGTCAGGAATTACAGCTTTAAATTTGACTAGCTAGAATCTCACCACTCTTGATTTACTTTTATTAATTTATTTATTTTGCAGGTTCGATTTAAAAATGGAGACGAGTCGACTAAAGAAATTGCAGCTCTGATTAAAGGAAAATACAAGGACCAATCAGGTGAATTGCGTTGCTCCTGAATACAAATTATAAAAGGAAAATCCAAAGATTACAGCTTAATGTCCGACTGCCAAAGATAAACAAGTGAATAGCATTTAGAAGAAAACTTCACCATATCAACAATAACTACAGAACATAAAAAAAAGTATTGGGACATTTGAATATTCCAGCATTATGTGGTTCTTCTACACTTTTTACCACAAAGTTGGAGGCACGCAATTATATAGAATGTCTTTGGATGCTGTAGCATCCTTCAATTGAGCTAGGACACCCAAACCTGTTCCAGCAGCACAATGCCTCCTGTGCAGAAAGCCAGCTCCATGAAGATATACTTTGCATGGTTTGGAGTAGAAGATCAACCCCCGGCTTCCTTACTTCATTTACATCAGTACTTTGCTTTATTAACACACTTGTGGCTAAACGAGCACAAATCTCCACAAGCACACTTCAAACTCTAGTGGAACATCTTCCCAAAATAGTGGAGGATATTAAAAACAATGGGGAATAAATGTAGAATGAAATGTTCAAAAAGCACAAACAAATCTTATGTTTGTGTCCACATACTTTCGTCCATTTAGTGTAGTGTTTTGAAAAGGTTGTGTATGTGACACATCCACTGTTAAAGTTCCCAGCTGTTAGTCTTCGTAAAAAAAAAAAAAAAAAAAGATGAAATATGATGAAATTAGACAATTGTTGTTGTTTTTTTTTTTTACCCTTTACAGGAATAGTGTACGTGTTCTCACAGAAAGATGCAGAGACTGTGTCTGCAGAGCTGCAGCAGAAGGGCGTCCTGGCTCAGCCGTACCACGCAAACATGGAGCCTTCAAACAAGACCCTGGTGCATCATCAGTGGGCTAGCAAAAAGATTCAGGTACAACCTCTGGATACATAAAGGTAACCTTGGGCAAATGTAAACTGAGAATTAAGCAGGAATACATTCACCAATTTTCTTTTAATAATTGAATCACTCCAGCAAAGAATGGCATTTATTATAGTGTAAATAGGGCTAAATGCATGTCTGTGATGTTTTGAAGTTAAAGCAGCCTGTATTTCTATCGATTTGTTCCACAGTTTCAATATTAACTCGCATCTCCTGTTAGCCCTGTCCACTTTTCTTTGAATTACCCGCTGTCTGCACACACTGTTATATTTAATGTATATGTATATACAGAGCTGTGGAATAAAGCCCAATATTTTTAGTTTAGGGTGAACATTGCCTTCAGCAGGACAGAAAACTGAAAAATGGGAAATTGAAGTTAAAACGCATTTTTATATCCTTTTAAGGTGGTCGTTGCTACGGTGGCGTTTGGAATGGGTATTGACAAAGCTGATGTGCGGTTTGTTATCCACCATACCATCAGCAAGTCCATGGAGAACTACTATCAGGAGAGTGGACGTGCAGGTACGTTACTGACACATAGAGCTGTCAATGTCCACGGTTTAGATCGAGGATGAGCACATTTAAAAACGAATGGACTGCTGTATATTACGTAGTGTTCACACCAGACCTTTTGATTTAACTGTTATCAGATGCACATTTAGGTATAAATGCACATTTATGTGTGTGAGATGAGTATCACTGGACAGTATCACATGATTAGTTGGTCTACATCCATGTTTGACTTTCATTTATTTATTTATCTATTTATTTATTTATTTATTTTTTACTCGGAATGTCATTTTTTTTCTTCCAGGAAGAGATGACCGTCCAGCAGACTGTGTCGTGTTCTATGGATTTGCAGATATTTTCAGGGTCAGCACCATGGTTGTGATGGAGAACACCGGCCAGCAGAAGCTTCAAAACATGGTGGCTTATTGTCAGAATGTGGACAGGTAATAATACACCCCTCCCTTTAGCTCCAATGGGCAATCTTAGAGTTTTAGGAGCATTTGTTCTTGCAGTTGCATTACAGCGGTCCACCTGTGATGTTTATGCTCAGGTGCCGGCGAGCTATCATGGCCATTCACTTTGATGAAGTTTGGGACGATGAAGAGTGCAACAAGGCGTGTGATGTGTGTCGTCATGGCAATGGTAAGAGAAAGGTTTGAGTAGGACAATTTATTAATCAGGCATCCATGGAAAATTTTTTTTTTTACTTTTGAAAATTTGGGGATTCCCATTTTGACTTTACGCTGATCAATACTCAACTTTTAAATGAATGATAATATTAATAAATGAGTTGAACAGCTATAATTTTGCACCCGTTATCGTTAGTAATGTCGGCTAGGTGTATTTTAAATTCTTATAAATAATTTTAACCTTTTTAATGTGGGACTAAATGTGGAATGGCATGTTCTGAATGCATATGTGAATCTTATTATCAGCTGTCCACAAACATTTGTCTACAAATATGGTATTCAAATATAGTTATACTGTTTGTGTTGAAAGCTTGCAGGAGCATCACAGTTCAGGTTCTGCTGCTTTTTTTTTTTTTCGCCTCCACATTACTTTTAAGTCACAGTTGATTGGTTTAAGTGTGATGGTTTCCATCTAATGGTTACAGTATAGTAACTGGTAAGTGTCTTTGTGCCAGACTACATTACCATGGACATTACCAAGCACGCACGTGAAGTGGTGGCCATCGTAGAGTTGGCCGCATCTCTGGACGAGAAGATGACTCCGCTGAAGGTGTGCGATACCTGGATGGGGAAAGGCAGCAGCAAGGTCCGTAAAATGGCCAAAGTCACGACCCTGTCACGCCTGGAGGTGGAATCCATCATTGTTCATCTTTTACTGAATGGCTACTTCAGGTACTGCTCAATACCCCTCATATGGAGGATCACATGAACATTTTGCACACTGGATTAAGATTTCTGAAATGTTTCAATGAGTGAAGTACGCATTTTTACGCTCGTCCTTGTTTTGTTTTAAAGTGAAGATTTCAGCTTCACGCCCTACACTACCTACTTTTACCTGAAAGCAGGACGTAAAGCTGGCCTACTGAAGAATGAAAACCACACAGTAACGATGAAGATGAGGAGGAAAGTGCCTACACCGAGCTCAAGTGTAAATATAACTTTTCATTTTCTTTTCTTTCTTTTATATATATAATTTTTTTTTTACTTGTTGAAAATGTATCTGCATTTCAGTCAAAATATTTCACAATATTATTCCATTTTACTGTAGATCAGTGTTTCTTTCACACCAACTAATTTTACTTAGGTGCACCTGTAGTCTTTCTCTCTGACGTTTCATGTAGCTAGTCACTCCTAAACATCATCAGTCATAAGCACTAACCTGGAGATGTCTTTGTTCAGGGATGTTTGCCTGATAATAAATGTGTAAAATATCATAATTATTATATTAATATTATATAAATTATTAAGACACAGGTTTTACACTCGTCTTTTCATGCTTTATTAGAGGAGTAGAGTTTTTTAGCATGGTAATATTTTGTTGTACATTTTGCAAAAAACATCCCAATGTAATTAACGCTAGGTTGGATGGTACTTGCCGATAACCAATTAATCAACCGATTAGTTTTTAAAACGGGTCCTGGATAAAACAAAAAAATTTGTAACATAGTAAAATAGTAAAAAAAAAAAAAAAAAAAGTACTGATTTATTAACGTGCAAAATTAAATAAATATGAATTTATTCATTAATAAATATCATTAAACAATTACTAAATAATAAATAGAATATAGCGCTTTCCGTGCAGCACGCGCTCAGGTGTAAAAACAAACAGCATGTGTGTCAGTGATTCACCTCTAGAGGCCGCTCTTGTAACGACCGCAGGCTTTTTCAACTGTTCCAGCAATGGACGCAAGACAGAAAAACTATTGTTATGGATTTTTTACCAATAATTCCAGCAATCCAGTATCGGTGCCAATTAATCGTCAAAACCATTGAATCAGTCGACCTCTAATACCAAGTATCTGAATTAGAGTTGTCACTCTCCTGAAAGAGCCTTTTCCTAATATGGTCCATTATGAACTGATGCCCCTGAAAGCTCCGCCCCCTTAGTTGTTCTAAACTCAAGTGGATTTTTCTGCTTAAAGATCCAGCATTCATGCCTTATGTTAAGGTAAAAACTCTGTTTGATTAGTGTATAGTTTGACTTGACTTGTCAGTAGGGGGTATTTAATTGTGTGTCCTTCGTTGAGATTTCTGATGTATGAGTGCACTTTTTATGCATATTTATAAATGACCACACAAGGACGAGAAGAATGTGCAGTAAAGCCATAACTCACTCAACATATCTCATTTCCCCAAGGTGATGCCTTGATTTGAGTTACCTTCTAATTTCAGTAAAGGATGTCAATCTAAAGACCTGTTATTTTGTTTTGATGATTTTCACACAAAGGTCATCAAGAGTGAAAATCAGTCTGACCTTTGGACATGCTCTGGTGTGGATTTCATAAAGGTTTGGCTCATTTAGTTAAAGAAAAATAGCTTTATGTTTAGTTTTGTTCAGCTGTCCCCTTAATGCTGTCCAGTAATCCTGATTGACTTTATAACGCTAGTCTGAGTGGCGTACAAAACGCAGAATAAGGAGGAGGTGGAGAAACCTCGGGCAAGCCAGTGAGGCAGTGCAGCAGGCCGTGATCGCCATGAAACAGAAGGGAAGTAAAAGACGACGCCAGCGGCGAGCACGTAGACAGTACGTTCAGAGCACTGTGCTCAGCTTGCAGGATGTTAAGCCTGTGTTTAAAATCAAGAGCAGACGCTTCCGCTACAGAGTCAAGCAGGTGATTTCATCAGCACACTTTATCGCAATTTGAGGTGGAGGCGAACTCGATTTCAGTCATCACTCTTTGGTGGCCTGCGGAGCATCATCCACTGAATCTGCACTGTTCTATGGGGACTCTGTATCACTACCCTAAGATTAAGAGGCATACAGACCAATACAACACGATCTATTAGCGCTCAGAGGTGGACAAATCCTACATCTGTTAGCTAGTGGACCGGATATAAAAATACACACATACTCACGTTTTGGCATCGGTAAATGTATAGTTATGTAACAGCATACAGTGAGATAGTTTAGAGCATTTTATAGATGAAGTAAAATAAGGAATATAGGGCTTTATAGAAAATCATGTTAGCCAAAATCTCACATAAATAATACTGTTTAAATATGAGATGTGTGTGTGCCATTAAATGGATAGATGAATGGACGGACTTATTACAAACTAATTTAATTAGGTTTACTTACCTTTTCTTTTTTTTTTTTTTTTAAATAATGTAAATAATGTAAAAGTAAATGCTTTACTTTTTTTTTTTTTAGTTTCTCTCTATTTGTTTTACTGTTTCTGTGTACTATACTTACTTTACTTTCTATTTTTTATTTGCTGGCTTTACATTCTGTACTTAATTTACTTATAGTCTCTACTTTATATACTCTGCATTTATATTTTTTTCATTCTATTAACTTTACAGTCTTAACATTCTGTACTTAAACTACTTACTGTACATTCTTTACTTATTCTACCTTTTCTAATTACTCTCCTTTCTCTGCTTACTTTACATTCTCTACTTTACTTTTCCTACCTACTTTACATTCTCTACTTTACTTTTCCTACCTACTTTACATTCTCTACCTTACTTTTCCTACTTTACATTCTCTACCTTACTTTTCCTACCTACTTTACATTCTCTACTTTACATTCTCTACGTTACTTTTCCTACCTACTTTACATTCTCTACGTTACTTTTCCTTCCTACTTTACATTCTCTACTTTACATTCTCTACTTTAATTTTTCCTTCCTACTTTACATTCTCTACTTTAATTTTTCCTTCCTACTTTACATTCTCTACTTTACTTTTCCTACCTACTTTACATTCTCTACTTTACTTTTCCTACCTACTTTACATTCTCTACTTTACTTTTCCTACCTACTTTACATTCTCTACTTTACTTTTCCTACCTACTTTACATTCTCTACTTTACATTCTCTACTTTAATTTTTCCTTCCTACTTTACATTCTCTACTTTACTTTTCCTACCTACTTTACATACTCTACTTTACTTTTCCTACCTACTTTACATTCTCTACGTTACTTTTTCTACCTACTTTACATTTTCTACGTTACTTTTCCTACCTACTTTACATTCTCTGCTTTACTTTTCCTTCCTACTTTACATTCTCTACTTTACTTTTCCTACTTACTTTACATTCTCTATTTATTGTATGTACTTTGAATTCTCTACTTGATCTGTTTTCTCAACCTATTCTACTTTCTCCATTTCCTTACATTCTACTTATTCCGCTTACACTTACTTACTTTAAATTCTCTTCTTTACTTTTTCTACTTATGTTACATTCTCTACTCATTCTATCTTTTCTACTTTCTCTCCTTTTTGTACTTTATTTGCTTTTCCTTCTTCTTTGTCACTTACATTTCTGTTTTCCAACCTTACTTGACTTATACTTACTGTACTAACTAAATTTACTTACATTACTTATTTTACCTACTTTACTTCAAGATGACATTTAAGTGCTACAGCCAAAAGAGCATGCTTGGGTATAGAAGGCAACCTCAGAAAGATTGTATGTGTGTGTAGCTCTACAGGTGTTGGTATTCAGGACGTGTAATATTTGCTACAGTTAACAGCATTTGCTGAAAGTCAATAAAGACTAGGTGTTTTCTTTTCTTTTTGTCAAACCTATTTGTCTTTTTTAGCAGCTACAAAATTTAAATCTAAGAGTCTGGACATGATGTCTGCTTGTCCTGACCTTCTGATTTGTCCACTCCTGTGAGCTCCTTATTTAAAGACTGTGTTGGAAATGCCTCTTGGTGCACGCTTGTGAAAAATTCACCCCATGATAAATAATCCGGCTGTCTTCTCTTTTTCAGTTACTGCTTATCTCTGTGCACTCAGTCTTGCCCACTTTCAAAGGCATGCTGGTTTTAAATCAAGCTCTTGTGCTGCCCACAGGTCAATCTGACAGGAGGCAGCGGAGATAAGAGTAGTGCCAAGCTAAAACCAAAAGAAGGAAAAAGACCGGCTGAGAAGGCTGGGAAAAACCCTGTGGCCAAGAAAATCAAGAAAGAACCTGCCCCCTAGTCTCATGAGGAAAAACAGTGGGGAAAAAGTACAGTTTCTTACCATTTTCAAATTCGCATGAAGATATTGTCTACTGAGGATGTAAAAAAAAAAACCCACACATTTCACACTGTTTTGCTTGTCCACGTTTGTCGCTTACCCTAACATCATGCTGCACGTCCTGGCTATACACGTATTTTCATAAACAAACCCAACCCCCATTCCTTAACTGTTTTTTGGCTAACGCAGAATTGTGGGTTCCCTTACATAGGAACAAGGGTGGTTCGCTTTAACGTCTCGCATGGATCACTAATCCCAATGTACTCATAATTACTTGTGCCTGTTCACTATTCCATTACCAAATTACAGATTCCATATGTCGTCCATTTCCTCAGATTGACCAATCAGATGCTGCACCACAGGATGAAACTCACGGATATGCGAAGGACATCAATACTGATCAAAGTACAAATGGAAATGTAATCAAAATGACCAGCAACCAACCAAACCCAGAAAGAGAACCTTCCCAAAATCAAAAAGATTCTTCCCCTGAACCCCCTGAAAGCAACCAGCCGTCTGTAATTGAAGTTTATGTAGAAGTGAATGTTCAGGAACAGAAAGGCAACGTCCAAAGTCATAGCAAAACCAATAAGCAACAATTGGTGGCGTCTAAAAGGAGACGACAACCGTTTTCACCTTCGCCTTCCGTTTTGGCCAGCTGTCCCTCAGAGACCTCCATCGTTTCAGCAGCAGCTCTAGAAGAACTGTCCGACCTCCGCAGCTACTACAGCGAACAGCTGAGGAGGATAAACTACACTTCCCATGAGCAGCTGCAGGAATCCGGTTCAGGAATGCTGACTTGTATAAGAGAGCCGCTACGAAGTCTCCGGCTGCCCTCTAGTACCACGTTAGCCAAAAGTGCGAGGAATTTGTGGACACGCGTTAGTATGAGAAGAAAACTGATCCAGTGATGAACAGTTATGGACGTTGCCTCATTTTGAAAATTGTTGAAAAAGACACCAATCAGTGTTTGATTTGTATTATTTTTTTTTGCTTGTTTTATTTATTCTGGTGTTAAAAATGTATAAAAAAAATTTAAGAAAAATATAAAGAATTTCTAATGTATGCTAGTTGATGTCACGGTGCCATTGAATTCTGGGTTCTGATTGGTTTGAATTTTTTATTTCTTTTTTCATTTCAAGAGAGCAATAAAGGGCTCGTGAGGGAATGTTTATGGCTGCTATGATGTAAGTGATATCAGGAGCGATCAGGTTTCTTGGACTTGCGTTCCACAACATCGCAAACCTTTTTTTGTTTGTTTGTTTGTTGTTTTTTTTAATAAATAAAAATTGTAATCTATTTCATGCATTTGCAGTAATGCTGTGGTATAAAAGAAAAATAATCAACCTCAGGGTGACAACAGTCATCAGACTACTTCATCATTGATTATTATTTTTTTAATATTACGGCAGTTTAACAATTACAACTTTTTATTTATTAATTTAATGCCATGTTGCATATTTTTTTCCAATTAGATAGATTATGTTTAATATTATATCCTTAGCCAAACAGTTATGTTATCATTTGTTGCATTTTTTTTTTTATGATAATGTTATAGTGGATGTTATTGTATGGCTCTTTTCTATATTTTTTTCTTCTTCTTTTCCAAAAACAGGTTTTTGCAGGGTTTTTTTTTCTTACCCTTACGGTTACTTTTGTTATAATGGTTCAGTGGATTACGATGTTTGCATTTTGACCAGGAATAAAATGTCAGAGCTCATTGGTAGAAGAAATTTGTCAGTCATTTTATTGTGCATGATGAACATAACACTTTAATTTTCAAATGCAGCAAGACCAAGAAAGAAATTGCAGTTTTCCTATCCTCCAGTAGATGGCTACATAACCAAAAAAAGTGGTTCCACAGTGGATCCCTTTTTACTGTCGCTTTAAATCGCACAAACTACATTCAAATAGTTTAGAAATGTGCGCATGTAATGCATTTAGCTTTGTGAAATAATAGCATATTATCGAATATATAATTTGTATACATTTAAGACGAATTATGTAGTATTTTAAGCCATTTAATGAAATGGTGTGCTATAGTCTGAAATTGTTGATAAAGGATATGTGGTGGTAAGGTGAACTTGAATAGATGCATTTTTCTTTTTTTGACTGCTCAGGTTGGGATAATTTCATTGGACATCATGAATTTGACATTTTATGGCACTATTTTGCTGGTTTTACACTAGTGGAGGCACACGTTTATTTATTTTTTTGTCAGAAATACATACTGTATATAATAAGAGCTATTCAATTAATGGTTCATTTCAGAATGTTGTTCACATGTCCTCTTCATCATTGTTTCCCCAGTTTATGAACCGCTGGTGTCAACTGATAAAGGAGGAAGAGATTTGTTGGTTTTTCCATTGTTTTATTCATTGTAATAGACAAAATAAAAAAACATTCTAGTAGGCACAACTAAAGCTCTTGGGGATTTAATTGTACTAATGAAGGACCTGATCAAAATTTTGAATATTAGCAGGCATGTTTTATATATAAAGAGTTGGTAAGGCTGAATGTTAAGTTCCTAATCATGAGAATCCTGATTTTACTGTATCCAGGTCATCAAATAACTGGGCTGGAGTGAAAACCTTTTTGGAGAAGACCTGTGATCTTTTTACCTTTTATGAAGTTATCAATACTTCTCTCATGCATCTGTCTATAATTCTTCTAACAATTTCTTTCTTCTTCAATTTGATGGGTTTTTGTTTTTTTATATATATTTTGGCCTGATATATTTGACCAGAATTAATTCTTTGTTTTCTTCAAAAAACCCAAAAAACATTTTCCCTCATCAGCCTACAGCTAACAAGCAGTTCTCATCTTGTTTAGATACAATTCCTTGGACCCTGAAAGCTGAGTTTTTTCAAATTGCAGTTCACAATTCACTTTTTATAAATTGCTATTTATATCATACCTTTAATAGCATTTGTTTGACAGAAATATGCAGACTGACTGACTGAATCAGGGAAATGTTCAAATAGGAATTATGTTTTTTTCTTTCTTTAGAGACGTGAAATCCTTTTATATTTCTTAGTTACATATTGTAAATTGTCTTCATGTTTTGGGACATGACCTTCACCATCTTTTCAATGTTTTTTTTCTTTTTTGCTTTAGTGTTTTTCCATACCAATATTCTAGTAATATAAAGTTCAGAGAGTAAAAAATGATTTAGATTGTAGCCGGAATAGCCTTTATTTGTCACATATACATTACAGCAAGTAACATTCGTTCTTCGCATATCCCAGCTTTCTCAGAAGCTGGGGTCAGCAATGATACGCCGCCCCTGGAGCACAGAGGGTTAAGGGCCTTGCTCAAGGGCCCAAGAGTGGCAGCTTGGCGAAACCGGGGCTTGAACCCCCGACATTCAGATCAGTAACCCAGCACCTTAACAACTGAGCTACCACTCCCCCAAGACACGGCTAAAAGCCAGGTCTTTAAATTGATCTAATTAACTGAATGTAAGCCAATCACCAACGCTTTACAAATTCGAAGCTTGTCTTTGCTCTATTACCTTGGATAAATGTTTTTTTTTTTCCATTTGCCTAAAAGACGGAGTATCTCCTTTCTAGCTTAATGTAACGTTTATTAGCACTTGGCCTTGCTAGAACTCTATTCAACTCATTTAAATTCCCACTGTTGCTAAAAGCCAAGCTCAGATCTGTTTGTTGTAATAGGTCTCATGTTACAGCCCTGAACCCGTATCTGTCAATCCAAAAGCATAAAAAAAAACACTGAACACTGACTTTGAGGTTTTTGCCGGCAAACGTTTACTTCCGTCTCACTTTGTAACAGCATTTTTACGTCGAGGTCTAAGGTCACAGATTTGCCTGAAAACCACTTGTCACTAGAGCAACAATGGGCAGAAGTTCCAAAGGAAAGGTAAACAGTGACCTCAGTAACCTTTGACCTGCTTGTACAATCTTCGACATTCAGTCTGAACCCAGAGATCCTTGTAGATTTGGTGTGCGAGTGTGACAGAATTCTTGTAATGCATTTTTTACATGGTTGCCATTCGACAGCCGGATGCTGTATGGAGTAGGAGAGGATATATGAACCCTCGGATTACCTGTTGCCTTTTGAGCCGGTGTGCGTTTCAGGATAACCCAGCATGTCACTCAGGGGGTTAAAGAAATTGTTTGAGGTTTGAAGGTAAGACCTGTGCTACAGATATATTTCCCTAGTATTCCTGAACAAATTCAATTTACAGTGTTTGACGCCATACCAGTTCGGACTTGTTGCTGGAACATTTCAGCAAGGAGCCAGATGGAATCGTATCATATAAAATACTGCCGCAGACATGTCTCTTCGGTCTGCAAGATTGTGACTTATTTATCTGGATCTCGCCTTCCTTCTTTAGCTCCAATTGAAAATGTGGCCAGTGATTTTGCTGTTTTGGATCGTTGCTGGAGCGACTAAGACTTTAGTGCTTCAACCAAGTAAGTACTGAAAGAGATACAAATACACAATATCTGATTTGGGCTTTGCTCTGGTTGCTGTATGCTTGTGGAACTTAATTAGGACCAAAATGCTTGTTTTTTTTCCATTGGGTAAAAAAAAACCTCTACTTTTACTCTACTTAGCAAAACCTTGAATTAATTTTCCTTGGGTTGGTTTTTTCCTTTTACAGGTCTGAATGTATCATCGCATCTCAATGTATCTTTAGAGCATGAGACCTGGGTGAAATGGGGTCCTGATCACCTTCAGCAACCTCCAGCAGCAGGGGAAGAAGAGCTGAAATGGAAGAATGAGCCTATAACGCAGATTACTTTAACAGTAAAAAAGGAAGAAGAACCTGATGTTGTACATGTTCAAAAAATCAGGAAAGACAAGCATCAAGTCCTGAAGGAAGATCGAAGAAAAAGCAATGGGGGAAAGCACCGTCATGAGAAAAGGCAGGATGAAAGAATAAATAAGGAGAACAAAACCAGAAATCAAGGTGTAGATCCATTTATAACTCAATCAGCAGATATGCCCCGTGCTACTAAGTCTTCTTCAAATGATTTCTCATCCACCATTATTCCAACTTTGCTCACAACAACCACTAAACAAAGTCCTGCAGACATGACCCAGATGAATCCCGATTTGGAAGGAAATGATACATCTTTCTCAGATGTTAACAGACGTTCTTTGTTGGACCTAGAGAACATATCGACACTGTCAACCAATGAGAACAGCACACGTAAGAATCCCTCATTGGCTCAGATCAAGAGTGATGAGAAGAATGCCGAAAAATCAAAACAAAAGACAAAGTCCAAAGCAAAGCATACGGTGAAAACTAAGAAAAGCAAGGCTCTAAAGAAGGAAAAGAAGGTGAAGGAGAAGAGTACTAATCAGTTGAAAAAGTTAAAACAGGAGAAAGATCAGGTGACCACTGCCCCATACTTTCCATATTTTGAAGACCACTACTGCCCACCAGAGTGTTCTTGTTATGGAAGGTGTGTATTAATACAGCTTGCTGAAATGAAAAGTTCTAAAATGTTTTCCAGAGGTAATAAAATGTGTGCTTTCTTGTTCTCACAGGGTGGTGCAATGTTCAGACAAAGGACTGGAAAAGATTCCTTATGGTATTCCGTACAATTCCCGCTACATCCTGCTAATGAACAACCACATCATTAACATTCCACCAGACCTGCTTTTAGAGTACCTTTCTATGGAGTTCTTGGTGCTAAGCAACAACCGTCTGGTAGACGGTTCCATTGAAGGTGCCTTCAAAGGCATCCAGGCAATGAAGAGGCTCTATTTGGAACAGAACCTCCTCCAGAGTGTCCCTGCTGACCTTCCAGCCTCGCTGGAGGAGCTCCGTCTTGATGGGAACGATCTGAAAGTGATTTCTGAGACGGCCTGGTTTCGCTGCCCTGGTCTGCTCATACTCAGCCTGAGCAACAACAGCTTAGAAAGTGTCTCAACCTCGTTCCCTTTTGGAGTTTTGTCTTCACTAAGCAGCCTTCGCACGCTCAGCCTATCCCACAACCGCCTTACTTCTGTCCCCTTGCACCTCCCAATTAGCCTTCAAGAGCTGTTCCTTCGTGGTAACCTCATCCAACGGCTCCAGCCAGGAATCTTTCAGGGCAAGGCACAACTTCAAATTTTGGACCTCAGTGCCAACAAGCTGACCAACAAGGGTTTGGGCAAGGGTGTCCTCATCAATGCCACCCACTTGGAAAGTCTCAACCTAGAGGGGAACCTCTTGAAGCAAGTCCCTCGTCACCTTCCAAACTCTCTAAAGATCCTTAACTTAGAAGGTAATTCCATCTCAAGCATCAGCAAGGCAACTTTTCTCTCACTTCCACACTTGGAGCACCTCGGCCTTGCCCGTAACAAGATCTCCAAGGTGGTGCCTGGAGCATTCCGGGTGCTTCCCTTGTTACACCAGCTGGATCTCAGCCACAACACTCTTCACCAGGTCCCACGGCAGCTGCCCGCTTGGCTGGTCTATATTGCGCTCAACCACAACAAGATTCAGATGATTCCACGCGATGCGTTCTGCTTGTCGAAAAACTCAAACAAAAGTCACCTGGTTAAGGTGCAGCTGGAGCACAACCTGGTGGACTTAAGCAACCTGGACAGCATGACTTTCAGCTGTCTGAGGGGCTTTCAGGTTGTGCACTTTTACTGAAACTGTACTTCATAGAAATAAAGTTATAAACTGATATAAAGTGAAAACTAGAACCAATGTGGACTTTTCACTACTGATACTGTCTCAAACAAATGGATTCAGAAGTACAGGTGACAGTATCCTTACATTTACATTCACGGCATTTGGCAGATGCCCCTTATCCAGAGCGACTTACATCTATCTTGTTCATTCAACTGAGCAGCTATGGGTTTGAGGGCCTTGTTCAGGGGTCCAGAAGTGGCAGCTTGGTGTGGCTGGGATTTTGACTCACAACCTTCAGATCCAATGCCTTAAACACTAATCTACCATCTCCCTATAATCTTTGGTTGCCCTGGGGTGCAACAAACATGGCCAATGACACAAAGACAAATTCAGTATTAAGTATTTAATGCTTTTGATGACTTGTTGTGAATATTTCCCACTAGACAGCCACCCTAAGTGCTGTTTCATCATATAATAGTGCAAGTGCATATTATCAGAGGGCCCACTGGGGGTGGGGGGTGAGCATTAACAAGGTTAATAGAACTGGCCCAGAAATTATATATTTTTTTACATTTCAAATGGTAAATATTGGAAAACAATTTTTTTTATAAGAGTACATCAGAGTAGTGACTCATGGCAAATACATTGCTGTTCTTCAAGTGGCCAATTGTGTTGATATAGGAGTTACACATAAAGGAATAATAATGAGAGCTAGCTAAAGGTTCATTACAAAACAGGGTTTGAGATTGCTCATTATTGCCTCCATTTATATCTTTCAACCCAAGATCCTTCCAGGGAAGTGGTAGCTCAACGGTCAAGGCTCTGGATTACTGTTTAGAAGGTTGGGGGTTCAAGCCCTGGTATCACAAAGCTGCCACTCTTGGGCCCTTGAACAAGGCTCTTAACTCTCTGTACTCTAGGGGTGCTGTATGACCCCACCTCCTAACATTACTAGGATATTCGAAGAAAAGTATTTCACTGTGGTGTAACATATGTGACAAATAAAGGCTCTTTTCTTCGTCTTCTCCTAAAAAACAATATTACAATTTCACGAATATATATAAAGAATCTTTAATATGTAGGAGTGAAACGTATTCATTTTTTATAATTGTGAAATTATATTAAATTATGTTTTATAAAAGCAACTTCTGTCTCAGTCTTTCAAATTTGTTTCTTGTTGTCAGTATTGGAAATATTCTTTACCAATTATGTTTTTTCTCTGTGTGAAATCTTGGCAGGATAAATGTATGCTTGGCTTTTCAACAGTCCTCACGGCAGGGTTTAGAACGTGATGAAAAGCACATTGTTGAGGGTTTGGAAAGGGAATGGTAAGTGTTGTAAGCCTAGATAACGTCAAATTATCATGCGCTAACTGAGAGGGTCTGAGACGTACAAGGTACAGATGGTGTTCCTGTGTGTCGCATACAAAAACTACAACTCAAAAGAAGGGAAACGGTTTAAAGGAGCAAAGGTCCTTTGGTTAAAAAAGCTGGTTGTGTATATTATGTTCACGAAAAAAAGTGTGGGGGGGGTGCTCAGTGGTTAACGCTCTGGGTAACTGGTTGGAAGGGTTCAAGCCCTGGCATAGCTTTTCATGGCTGACCCTGCGCCCTGACCCCATGTTCTGAACAAAATGGGATATGCAAAGAAATTTGCTTTAATCATGTCATATCTGTAAAATAAAGGTTGGCTTTCAAACCATTACTACTACCTGTTTTAGTGTAATGTTGGTAACTGGACCTCATGTCATATTCATATATTAATACAAAAGCATTTAAAATTTTGTTACCTAACGAATGTATCCTGCCTGAACAACCATCATATGGAGCACAAGCAGAGAAAAAATGATGGTGATCAGGAATGTCTCTGTTCTCAGTCATGTTCACATCGCTGACTCAATCTGTCTCATCCACATTTTGAGACTAATTTTGTAACAAGCCAACAGATGGCAGCACCAGGCTGCATGCACAGTCACAGGGAGCGCGGACCTTCATAAATCAGTGTGCCAAAAGACATCATCTTGTGTACATCGCAAACTGCTTCTGGTGCTATTCTGACCACGTGCACATGAGGTCACGGACCCGCACCCAGCTTACTCGCCAGATTTGGCTCTTGAGGACTTTATTTCTCTTTTCGAAGATGAAGATCTGGCTCAAAGTTCGCTGTTTTGACACCATTGCAGAGATCCAGCGTGAACTGCAGAAGGTGCTTGACATGCTTTCGAAAAGAAGACTTCCAGGACACATTCCAGAAGTGGCAGGAACGCTGGGAGCTCTGTATTGCTGTGCAAGGGGACAATTTTGAAGGTGATAGTGTGTAAACATAGTTATATAAATACTTCTTTGTAAACAGAGCTAGTCTTGAAACGTTTTGATACCACCTCGTATATATAAATGGTTATGTGGCCATCACAGAAAAATAATTGGGGGACCCCTGGTGTAAGCGTTTTAGCACAAAAAATTAGCTGATTTGCACCCATGTGATTACACCCATCCAGCACTAGATGGCAGGAGAGCATGTTTTTTTTCATTCTCTATTTCTACTCTTCTCATTTACTCATTTTCATATTTATATTCAGTGTCAGCGTACAGTTAAACGTTTGCACAGAAAATAGGAATCAAATTTATATTTCCAAATGTTTTCAGGTTGAGAATTTTAGCGTGTCAGAATTGTTTTCAGTGCACATGGTGTGAGCAAACACAGTATAGTCTAAACTGCTTTTTGGCTGTGTGTGCGTGTGTGTGTGTGTTTTCGTTAATAAACTTTTCCTAACCACAATGAAGTGTCAAGTAGGGCTGACTACAATGCAAAGATAGACAGAGAGACAGAGAGAGAAAGAGAGAGAGAGAGAGAGAGAGAGAGAGAGAGAGCGAGCAAACAACAGATAGAGTTTGAGCATCCAGTGAATTCCATGTGTCTAATAGTGATGCTGAGCTACGTGGCAGTGCGGGACAGCTGTAAAGACGTAGGGGGAGCAAAAGAATGGAAGAAGGGGAATGGAGGAGACAGGAGAGAGAGAGAGAGAGAGAGAGAGAGAGAGAGAGAGAGAGAGAGAGGAAAGCAAAAAAGGAAATTTGGGTTGAAGGTGAAGAGCTGCTCCAGTTCTTCCCTCTAATCCAGCAGGACCCTGACCACTGCTCCCTCTCTCTCTTTTTCACTTTCCCCCCTCTCTTTTTCTTTCCTCCACTCATTTCATGGCATGCTTGGACATGTATCCTGAGCAGCATTTGCAAAAAAAATAAAAAGGGTGTGGGGGTATTAACAGGGATAAAACCCCCCAAACCTGGTGGAGAGGCTGCTGTTCAGACACAAAACCCCCAAGCTGATTGAACCTCTTAATTTAAGGAATTAGTAACAATCGATCGGCATTGCGGACCCCTGAAAGTGTTTCGAGCATCACTCAACATCCTCGACGTGATCCCGTGAACCGTTCCATCCCGTCCATCCCATCGTGGTTTGGCCCTGGGTGTGTTCTCTTTTTTACTTTTTTCTTTTTAATATTGAATTCGGACCACGTGGACGAGCCGTCCGAGCTCGCATAATAGCGTGTCATAGTTAAAGAATGTCTAGGGGGAAAATGGGAAGGAAAAAAAAAGAAAGAAAGCAAGAGAGAGGCAGGAAATTAAACCACACCCTGGAACAGAACACAGACCATCTCTGCGAGAAAGAACGTGGAACGAAGGACGAGTTTTAAGCCTGAAAAACATTTTTTTTTGCTCAGTACAATCAGACATCTTTTGTACTTTGTTGAAAGACCTTCAGTATAATCTTTCAATGGTAATGTAATTAAAAACCATTCCTCTTTTTAAGATAGTTTGCAGGATATGTAGCGTATCAGAAAAGTGTGTGAGCTGCTGTCATTCCAGGAGCAGGAGTAAGGTGGCGCCTGAGTCAGGGAAGACGAGAGCAAGACCCAAAGACATACTTTTACACACACTTACACACACACACACACACACACACACAGGAGACAGGACCATGAGAGCCAGACGGACCTCAATATTCACACACTCCCTAGTTTACACACACGCACACACATTTGCATATATACACACACTCATGCCGTAACCTCTGTGATTTCTGTTTCTTTATTTTATCAGTGGGATCAGTGATCAGTGGAATGAAGACACGTGAGACTTCGTAGTACATGAATGATTCACAAACACACCGTGTGTACACAAATGTGTGTGTGTCTGTGTGAGAGAGTTTATTCTTCCTGATAAATGAGAGTCTAGGCTCCACAAGGGGGCTTTGCATTGCAGGACAGGGCAGAGGGTGAGAGGGATTTCTCTCACACACACACACACACACACACACACACACACACACACACACACACACACACACACAGAGAGACCTTAGGATTTGCTAGCTATTTTTTTTTTCCATTAACACAAATCCATACAGACATTTGCAAATTCAGCAAAAAAGCTCAAAGACAAACACGGCACTTTAAGCATCAATTGTGAATGTCTGTATACACATCCCTCCATTTTCTACCACTGCACCACTGATCCTTCAGTCTTCTACCACTTTTTAACTGATCCCAGTTGTCCAAGGAAGGCCAACATCAAGTCTCCATGATTCTGGCACCACGATGGTGGATTTCTGAACAGTGAAACTAGTGGTCTTTAAACCATGTCTGAAGCGCCACCTTTTTCCAGCAGCACTTAAATTAGCACTTTTCCCTACCAAAGAAACCAAACAAACAAACTAGCTTTTCTGGCTACGTTCTTTCCCACCAGAGTTTTAGACTGTTTGTAAAAAAAGACAGGATTTACGATTCTTATTTTGTGTTCTGTGAGCTTGTATTAAAATGTACTTACTGATAGAGACTTTTAAGCATTTTTTGTAAGTCGCTCTGGATAAAGGCTGCTTAGTCGGATAGTTTAAGGAGCCTTAATGCTGCTTTTAGTTCTCATTTCCTGTTTTTTAATATTCTCCACTTTTCTGGGAAGATGTTACACTAGATTCTTGAGTGTGCTTGTGGAGATTTGTGTTTATTCAGCTACAAACTTCAGCTACTAAAGTAGGTTAAGGAGACCTGATGTGCAGTCAGTGTTCCAGTTCATTCCAAAGGTTTTTAGTAGGGTTTATAGGTCTGTAGAAGGAGATATTCCACTTTAACCCATGGAAAGCATATCTTCATGGAGCTGACTTTGTGCACAGGGACATTGTTATGCTGGAACAGGTTTGGGTCTCCAAACACTTTTGTCTATATAAGGTATAATATATTTTTCTTAGATAACACAATATAAACAACCAGCAGATTTACCTGATTTAAGGTACCGTAATTTCCGGACTATTAAGCGCACCCTTATATAAGCCGCACCCACTGAATTTTACAATTATTTTTATTTTTAACATAAATAAGCCGCACCTGTCTATAAGCCAGTCTATAAGGTGTCTACACTAATGAACTTTACACAGGCTTCAACGAAAGACAGTGTCTGTTACACGGTGTAACGGGTGAAATATGTTGTGCTTCCTTTAAGAGCATAGCGGTATTTTGGGAATCGTCTCGCACAGCATTTTTATTACTGCATGTGTGCAGACCAAGGAATATGTCCTTATTATTTTCTGATGCTAATTTCTAAGTTTCTTTGACTAACCCGTAACGCTGTTGCCAAGAAAAATAAAAAAGCACGAGTTTTGGAAACCTGTCTGTGATTATATGATTTCTGTTGTAACTGGAGTTAGCGAGCTCTCCCTTCACCCAGACTCAACGCGTTACAACGGCTTGTATCTAAACAGTAGCCGACCAAGTAAGTCATTGTTCACTGTCTTCCTCCTTCCTTTCACAACTATTTCTCTTTGGAGTTTATCTTTTGGCATTGTTGTGCGTTTAAAAATCGCCCAATGGACGTTTTTTCTCCCGAAGCCGTGCAGCTCAGAACGCAGGTGAGGTGCGTTTTTCGTTTCCGTTCGGAAATTTCATTGGTCTAATGTTATGGGGTTCAGTTTTTTGGCTTGAAGTTTGTGAAAAATCCAAAGAAAAGTCCGAAGTCCGAATAATATGGTACTACTGTTCCTTTAAACCATTTTTCCTTCTTTAAAGTTTTAGTTTTTGTATGTAAAACATAAAAACACCATCTGTACATTTTACATTTCATACCCTCTCTGATGATTTGAAGGTGTCTAGGCTTGCAACACCCAACCCTTTTTCCAACCCTCAAAAATGTTAATTTCTTCGCTTACTAGACCCTGCCATGGGGATTGTTGAAAAGCCAATCATAGATCTTCTATGATCAAGTATATCTTCATGAAGCTCACTTTGTGCACAGGGGCATTGTCATGCTTGAACAGGTTTGGATTTTTTACCACATCCAGAGGCATCCTATACAATTGTTTGCCTCCAAAATTCAAGTGTCTTAATACATTTGTCCATATAGGGCATATTCCTATATATATGGGGACCACAAACTTTTGCACATCCTTGACTCAACAAAGTTCCAGTCAGCCACTGTTTAAATAAGCTGTTACAGCTTAAAAGGTCAAAGATGAACTTGCTCTTGGGCTTCCTGCCAGATTCGTCATTGATGCGAAAGTATTGTAAAACCCCTCAATATTCTTTTAAAAAAGCTGACGTGGTTTTTACAAGCATTCCCAGCCACCCTCTAAACAGGATCAGTGGTTGGTAATAAATAGCTGAAGTGAATCTCTGCAGGAAGTCTTTGCTTTTGGACTTCCTGTTTCCATGCTTTTGATTGACAGTGTGACAGAAGACCACGGGGTGGCTGTATTGTAGAGAGTCTGACACACAAACGAAGGATCCCGAGACACTGCGTTCACGTTGGCCTGGTGTTCTTTTGCCTGACTACAATCTGCTGGAGGACGCTGCATTTCCTCTGGAACAGACGTTACCTAAGCAGCCTGAACCATGGACTTGTTTTTTTTCTCCGTCATTTGGCTGTGGGTGGATTCATAAGCTCAGTGGAAAACAGGTCTCTTAACAGGCTGGCTTCATGACACAGCTTTAAAAAAACTGTTATATATTCTCCAGCTACGACGCCTCAGTTTGTTCAAATATGTCACAGGTTTTCATGCAGTCGGAGGTTTACCGCAGCATGGACAGCTTGAGTCATCGCATGATTCCCGTCTCAGAAAATGCTGGAAAAGGGATGAGTTGGACACTACAATTGGTCACTTTTTAGACACAATCTGGAGATTTGTTATAAATGTTTAGTAACACAGTGTCTTTTTAGCAGATGTTTCTGCTCTTGATGCGACTCTCCAGCTCACATCGCATCTGTTTGTTATACAAGTTTCTCTTAACAACTAATCACTTTTCTCCAATAATATGATTTCCAATTTCTGATTGCCACTAGATTAGATTAGATTAGATTAGATTAATTGTCATTGCACAAATTACAGTTATAAACCAATTCTGTTCTCCATAATGACTAATCCCTGATTTCTGTTCTCCATAACAGCCTATCAATGATCACGGTACAAGGCAACAAAATGCATTGCACTAATTGCAACAACCAAATATTGATAATTTTTGCTCCCAAAGACCGGTCCCTGATCACTGTTCTCCATAAAGACCAATTCCTCATCACAGTTCTCCATAACGACCAAACACTAATCACTGTTCTCCATAATGACTAATCCCTGATTGCTGTTATCAATAACGACCAAACACTGATTACTGTTCTCCATAATGACTAATCCCTGATCGCTGTTCTCAATAACGACCAAACACTGATCACTGTTCCTCATACCAACCAATTATTGATCACTGTTCTCTTCATAAAGACTAATCCCTGATCACTGTTCTTCATAATGACTAATCACTGATCACTGTTCTTCATAACGACCAATCACTGATCATTATTCCTCATAACAACCAATCACTGAACGCTGTTCTCCATAATGGCCAATCACTGAGCGACGTTGTTATTAAAAACAAGTTCCTGATCAATGTTCTCCATAACGACGAATTCCTTATTAAAAAAAACAATCCTTGATAACTGTTCTCTATAACATCTGAACAATGATCACTGTTTTCCATAACGACCAATCCCTCATCACTGTTCTCCATAATGACCAATCCCTCATCACTGTTGCTCACAAGTGTTCAATACCACAACGACTTCTCAATGAACATGTAAATTAGTCTCTGGCATCAATTTATATTTTTTCTTTTCATTTTTTTGAGCACAGCATTTACTTTCCTCTGAAAACCAGCTGGCAGTGTAGACCTCAGTCAGACGCCTTACACAAGGAGCTACATGGGATCACATGAGAGATCAGATCCCAGATCACATTACACAAAGTGTCTGGGTCTATCGAAGAGTTCTTTCTTCTTTTCCCTCTGATCAGACAGTGGATCTCTTCCAGACACTTATATTCTTTAATAGGAAGCCAAGGCCGCCAGGGGGATTTGTGAGTGTGTGTGTGTGTGTGTGTGTGTGTGTGTGTGTGTGTGTGCGTGTTGTTTGGTGTTTTAGCTCTTCTTCTGCACTTTGATGGTGATATCGACACACTTATAATTATCCCTTTACCTCCTCACGTCTTCTTAGCAGACTGACAGAGCACAAACAATGCCATCTAAGTTGGTCTTTCAAAAATATTGGCACCCCTACAAAATATTAAGAAGTATATAAGGCATTCGTCACCGCTTCTTGCTTAACAACCAGAATTAAAAAGATTAATTCTTTATTCTGGGTGTCATAAAAAAAAAATTCTAAAAAAGAATGACTTTATGCATTGCATAATCATATAATCAGTGTTTAATCAAATTTTTAGTTGCAAGCCTTTTTCATGTGCATTTTATGTTTCATAGGTTATTAATTTAATAGGGACAATGAGGCTGAGATGGTAGTTCAGTGGTTAAGACTTTGGACTCTGGATGGGTATAAGTTCATATACCAGCACCACCCATCCACCACCATGTGGCCCCTGAGCAAGGCCCTTAACCTTCAAGTGCTTATAATGGTGTCTAAATATAATATAACTCCAGTGATAATACTCAATGCATTTGAACACTTGGTTCTGCCTTCTGGAATATTAATGCACTTTGCATTTAAATTCTATAAATTTTCTTTTTTTTTAAATTTTATAATACTAATTATATAATATATAGAAAGTATATTATATAATATTTATTTTTGTTTTCATGGATCATATGCATTAATTTAAATTCCATTCAACTTTATTTGTGTAGTGTTTCAAACAGTGGACATAATCAAAAGCAGCTTTGCAAAACTGAATTATTAATACACACACTTTTCTAGGAAGATGCTCCACTTGATTTTTTGTGGAGATTTGTGAGATTTCATTACACAAGTGTGTTAGTAAAGGCAGGTACTGATGTAGGTGAGATGAGGAGGTCTGGTGTGCAGTCAGAGTTCCAATTAATTCTAAAGGTGTTCATTAGGGTTTAGAGCTCTATATCAGATCTTCCTGTCTAACCCACCCTCTTCATGGAGATGGATTTGTGCAAAAGGGCATTGTCATGCTGGGACAGGTTTGATGTAATGCTATTGTATCCTAAGATGTCCTATACAACATGATGGTAATAGTTTGGAGAAGAACCACATATGGCTGGAAAAGTCAGAGTACATTTGTCTATATATATTATATATGCTTTTTTTAAAATGTATATCAAAGAAATAAAAAAGTGTTTTTCCTTAGTGTCCACTTAATTACAGGCATTTTGACTATCAGAGTTTGTGTGTGTGTGTGTGTGTGTGTGTGTGTGTGTGTGTGTGTGTGTGTGTGTGTGTGTGTGTGTGTTCATGTTCGCTCTGTGACACCTGCCAATTTTATGCTTCTAACCACAAAGTACTAGTTGATTTAACCCACAGATTCATCTCTCCCATCATCCTTCATGTTTCATCCGTCTTCCAAAAATCTCTTTGTACATGTACACGTGTCTGTGAGTTGAGTGTGTGTGTGTGTGTGTGTGTGTGTGTGTGTGTGTACAATCTCTATCCCTCCTAGCTATTGAGGAGCAAAATGCAATAATCCTCACTTCTCTTTCCCTACTACCATAAAGTGCAGTGTGTGAGGTGGTGCAATGCTTTCTTCCACACACTCGACTTTTCTCCTCATTCTATCCTTCACATAGCCAGCAGTCTTCGCACTGTTTTCTTTTGATACATATTTGAAACATCTGCTTTTGCTCTTCTTTCTTTTTCTCCTTTTCCTGCACTCTCCTCTTGAGTGAGTTACTGCTGGATAAGCTCAAAAACGGAGTCGGACTGTCCCAAACCAAGAGCATTTAATCCTGCCCAAATTTTATGACCTATGTTTCTGCTTTTTTGTTTTTACATAACATTGCAAAACAAGTCCAGAATTCTTGCCGTCCTTCTTTTCCTGCAAAACGATCAACACCCTCACACATTGTATTTGGTGAATTCTCAGCTACAGAGACTCTATAAACTATAAATCTTTTATTTTATTGTTTAAAGCGTTTTGAGACTGTTGTAAAGTATCTTTCTCCAGGCGGCTTTACATATATTTTTGGTTTGTGCATATGTGTGAACAAACATTCTCTTTACTTCAGACCACTGAAAATCCCATCACCTTACCAAAGATTAAATACCTGGCAGAGGCAACCATGTGTTTCAAATAATACAGTATATCATGCTACTGACCCTGTTTAATACAGACCATGGGTTCTAAACAGGGAACAATGTGGAAACTTGGACTTCTGGTACAGCTTAACCTCAGGTACTTACTGTCTTCACATGGTTCACTAAAAAAGCGAGAGATTTTGGTTTCTTAGTGGAATGATTGCCACCTTCTTAATGTTACCCTGAGGAGATTGTAGCTCAGTGATCAAGGCATTGATTGTTTGATTGTTTGATTGGCAGGTCATGAGTTAAAATCCCAGCACCACCAAAGGGGTAGCTCCAGTGGTTAGGGCGCCGGGTTACTGATCGGAAGGTCGGGGGTTCAAGCCCCGGTTTCGCTAAGCTGCCACTCTTGGGACCTTGAGCAAGGCCCTTAACCCTCCGTGCTCCAGCGGCCCCGTATCATGGCCGTATCATGCACTCTGACCCCAGCTTCTAAGCAAGCTGGGATATGCGAAGAACAACATTTCACTGTGCTGTAATGTATATGTGACAAATAAAGTCTATTCTATTTAAACTGCCACTACTGGGCCCTTTAAACATCCTTAACCATCAACTGCTCAGCTGTAGGTAGCTTTGGATAAGAGCGTCTTCTAAAAGCCACAAATGTTAACCTCATGGCAGAGGCAAACTTTTGGTATTAAATATCCTCGAATTTATGATTTTATGCGTTAATTTTAACAATCTCCAAGACATCAGTGATCCTGCACTATATTCTACAGTGTGTTCGGAGACTTTTTTTTCTATATAGTCTAATGTGTTTATTTTTATTTACCACAAAGCATGTTTTAGTAATGCACAAATAAATAGATATATGGCCAAAACTACGACTTTATTAAGAGATCTTAGTGAGTATTAGAGATTGCATAAAAAATACCCAGAGACGAAGCACTTTTATTATCCTTGAAACATAAACATAGTGGTGGCATGACTGAAGTTCCTAAATAGACTAATAAAGTTTGTGACCTTCTCATATTGGATTAAATTTTGAGTGTTCCAATAATAATGTCATATCAAACACCTCTTCATTCTCTAAACATTTACTAATAAAGAGTGAGCTTCAAACAAGGCCATTTAAACAGTAACCCTAACCTAGATTTGCTAATGGAGTGTGAACCCCACCTCTATGAATGTGTACAGTATAGAGACGTACACTACATGATAAGTATTGGGACACCTTACTATTCAAGCCATATGTGGTTCTTCCCAATTATTTTTGTACATTTACATTTATGGCATTTGGCAGACACCTTTATTCAGAGCAACTTACAGTTGAGCATTTAAGGGTTAAGGACCATGCTCATGCTTGAAGGCATGGGTCACACCAAACTATTCCCCACAAAGCTGGAGGCACACAATCGTATAGGATGTCTTTGGATGCAGTAGCATGACATTTTCCCTTTACTTGAACTAGGAGACCCAAATTTGTTCCAACATGACAATGCACATGAAGATATGATGTATATGTGTAGGATTGGAAGATCTCCTGCTATAGAGCTCTGACCTCAATCCTATTGAACACATTTGGGATGATTGTGAACATTGATTGCACCCCACCCCCTCACCTCAGCTAAATTCATACCTGACTTTACTAACACTCCTGTAATATGAGCACAAATCTCTATAAGCACACTCCAAAATCTAGTGAAACATCTTCTCAGAAGACTGGAGGGTTTTATAACAGTAAACGGGGACAAAATGTGGAAAAGCAGATACCAATATTATGGTTAGGTGTCCACAAAACTTTGAGAGTAGCTGTATCAGTAGCTGGGTGATTGTAAACAGAAGAGTGAGTTGGAGTTGGAGTCGACATGTTTGGAGGTTGAAGTGGATCCTCTTAATGTCAAAGTAAAGTTTAGTGAAATTTTACATGTGCACTGAGAAATCACAAACTTAATGTGTAAAATCAGTCACAAGCCCTTTACCTTATCAACCTGGACCTGGACCTTAGCGCCACAAGGGCTGAGATAAAAAAAAAAAAACTGGAGTGTACACTGTATGGATACATACATGAATTATTCCTTATCGTTATTCTTTTTATTTTTTTAGAGTACAAAAATCTTGACATCTGATTGGACAACAGAACGAACAGACATTCAGATTTTAACAGCACCAGACATCTCTAACGTGTTTCTAATCATTCCCAATTCCTGACTCGTCTCGTCTCCAGTTTTCAGGAATTTTGGCAGATTTAACATTAATGCAATAGGATTTTGCAGGATGATCGGGAACTTCAGGCGGATTTCTCAATGTTGTGTTGGGTTGTTCTGCACTAAATGATGTTTGCCCGTGTTTACCTTATGTAGTCTGGTGCAGAGGTGTAAAGTATTGTATTTGAGTAAATGTACTATGTTACTGTACTCAAGTAGTTTTTTAAGTATTAAAGAGTATAAAAGATATAAACAACTTTTAGTCTTTACTCAACTACATTTATGATTCAATAGATGTACTTTTTACTCAGTGGATGTACTTCAGATAATGACTGTTACTAATTGAATTTTGCATCTCTGTTAAAGATATCATCAAGGCTCAACACTCCACTACCAACATCTGCTGCCTGTGAGTGATTTTTTAGCTCCGCTGGCCTCATTTTCAGTCCAAAAAGGAGCTTGAATCAATTTTCAAAAACCTTATAAATCAGCTTTTGTTGAAGTTGAATAAAAATATGGTTCTTCTCTAAGACTGAGATCAAATCACAGTCAGCTCTTTATATTTAGTTTTACTTTATCAAAAATTATTTAATTAGATTTGTCAATTGAATACTAATAGTTCTACTTTGTGACATGATACTTGAATTGTAGTTGCTTTTCATTTTCCATTTTTGAAAGATTACTTTACTAATTTGTCTTTTTTTTTGACCGTCTGGTTTGATATTTGTTTCATCCTGTTAAAGAGGTTGTTTTGTTGATCTTAGTTCATGCAGTGTTGTGGTGTACAATTTGTATTTTAGGAAAAATAACTTCAAATCAGCTGTTTTTGGCTTTTTATTAACATGTGTCTTGGTGTTGAGTACTGGTGCATATTTGATCCACGTTCAATAGGAGTCAAATACTGTTTCAAATCAGATACTATGACTTTTACTCAAGTAATATTGGAATTGGTGACTTTGAAATTGTAATGGTGGAAGTTGTAAAGTAAGGTGTCTCTATTTTTACTCAAGTAGGATTTTTCAGTACACTTTCCACCTCTGGTCTGTGGTATAGGTCTGTTTGTCCCATTTTATTTTGTGTTCATTGATGGGAGTGCCTTGGTCCTGAAGGAGTGTTTTTGCATCCTGGAGAGGCTATAATACGGAGATTTGTGCTGATTTGAGGAATTTTAAGGCTTGTTGTGCCTCAAAACAAACGCCAAAGATGAGGAGTCGCAAAACAAGCTTCACTGGATGGATTCACGAAATTACAAATCAAGTCTTGACTAACACTTGGAGATTAGACGATTCTTGGCACACAAAATAAACAGAGACAAAGAAGGAGAGAGTAGTGGATGTCTCTCTCTCTCTCTCTCTCTCTCTCACACACACACACACACACACACACACACACACACACACACATACACTCATACATACACACACTTTGGTTTTAGATAAATACAAGGCAATGAAATGGCGGGATTCCCAGGCCTCACACATACAAAGAAAGTGTTTCGCATGGCAATCAGTGTTACCAGGAAACACACACACACACACACACACACACACACACACACACACACACTATTGAACAGATGAAGTAAAAAAAGATGGCTGACCTTTTAGTTGGCTGAGCTCTGGGACTCCGAGCTGGGAAGGCCACCATTACATCGGGTGGAGTTCTCCGTAAAAAAAAAAAAGTTTGTAAGCCTTATAGTTGTATAGAGGAGGTCCAAGCTTTCAGTTTTCACACAGATCCACACAATGAAAAAGGCGAGCGCATGCATATGCAAAAGCACAACCTTTTTATGATGCTTGATAATAATACAGCATGTGTGATATTCCTGCCAAATCCCCCATTTCACACAAAAAAAGGGTCCAAAACGCTTTTTTTTAGAGAAGCCAAAAAAAGTGTAAATTCAGCAAATGGATTTGTGTGTGTGTGTGTGTGTGTGTGGTCTGAATCGGAAACGCTTGGAGAGATGCCTTTTTATTCAGTTCACATCAACTTGGTAAACAGATCAAGGGAAGCATTTCAGAACCCACGTTGCCCTCGTGTTCTTCCTGACTTCCGTATTTTATTTCTGAAAAACAGCCAATGAAATAACCACCATTTTAAATATTAATTGTGTTACATGGCTTTTTATTTTTTGCAATTTTGGAGTGCTGAAATACATTTCCCATCAGCCCTGGCATGTCACGTGTCCTGACCACTATCACCTGTGTCTCATTATCTGAAAAAAAACATCAGTTAGCACCCCTTCCACATAGTATTCCTTGTTCAGGTTTTTGATTCTTGTGTTTGATCTTGTTTTTTTTTTACAATTTATAGATTTATACAAAATCTGCACTTAGATTTGCTGGTACTATAAAATCCCTGTTTATGGAGTATGGTGTAGGAATGGAAGCAGTCACATGGACATTAAAGCACAGTAAAATTCCTTTATTTATATACTGGGCCTTGAACCCTGACCTTCTGATCAGTAACTCAGAGCCTTAGTCACTGAGCTACCACTTTCCCACTGAACATGTACTTTATGATTTATAACACCATGGTCTATCTGAATATTAACCTGTGATTGGCTGAAAGTTTAGGCATTAGATCAGAGTGGTAGTTTGTGGGCAGGTCATAGATGTTTTTACTAATGACCTTACTGAACCACATGGAGACATTTTGCATGCGGTTTAGCTTATATGGTCAATATGGTGATTTTGATAAATGGGTCATAAATTTGTGAGGAGGAAATGAAAACTTAAAAAAAAAAGAGAAATATCTCGAAAAATGGCACAAGGAATAAACTTAAAAAGCTTTATTATTAGTAACGATGTGGCTCAGATAAACGTAATTCACACCCTCACACAATCTTTCTATTTATTAACTATTTTCTGAAATGAATTTAAATAAAATATGCAGCACTACTTTATATGTTTTAGAGCAGCGAAATTGAAGCCTTTATGACTCAAATATACTGCATAATAACAAAAATGGACCGTAATTTTAATCCAATTATCCAATTTTATCCCATTTTTATTCAGAAGTGTAATGGGGATGATCCCTGAATGCACCGTGCTTTGCATTGGGTGGTTGTTCGCCTTTACCTCTATTTTGGTTTATTATTTTCCGTAAGTTACCACCACAATGTTGATTCTTTTGTTAAGATCAGAGTATCAAACACAGTGTCAAGGCTTGGTATAGACAAACAACGATTAAAAACTAACCAGAGTCTCTTTTATAAACTGTGGGTAATTAAGCAAACCTCGTAATGTTAAGTAACTGGGAAATGTGTGCAAGGTTTTGGAGTATTTGGAGGTTTGTAGACCATGATGTTTGCTGTGAAGCATCAGCTATCCAGGTCACTGTGAATGAGATGTTACCAAGGAAATGGTAACGTGCTGCTGTCCAATCAGATTAGAGAATTGAAGAGCGGACATTTGGATGTAATGGAAAATGAATCCCCAAGTTTTTGTTGGAATGTGAGTTGAACCACTAAGCTGCCATTGTTGGGCCATTAAGCAAAAGTCTTTAAATCTTAACTGCTCGGTAGAATAAATGAGATAATTGTAAGTCGGTCTGGATAAGGGCGTCTGCCAAATGCCATAAATGCTTGGATGATTCCAAAAATTTGCAGTGTTCCAGTGGTGTAAGTAGAGAGTCAATATATTGCTTATTGCTGTGGTTAACCCTGCCGTGGTTTGGGATGAAAGGGCAGAGAAGAAGTCAAGATGCATGACAACGATGCATCATGCATCCAACCTGTTTTTTGTTGCTGCCAGAAAAAGCATTGCTAATGTAAGGTTGTGATGAAAATCAGAAGAAATTGTTAGTCTGGTAACAATAATGTTGATTTAATGCTGATTTGCTGTAAATGATGGAGAGAAGGAGAATGCAAGCCTGCTGCTGTGTTGAGCTGCATGTTAGTTTTAGCATGTAAATGATAGCATGAGCTCAGTTTTGCACCAGCGGCCCACTTTGATGTCGAACACGGTCCTCTTGTAGAATCAGACACATGCTGGGTTTGAGAGGCCTAGTAGATTCAGAGCAATTCGGAACAGCATGTCCTCCTTTCTGATTTGGAATCGAGTGTGTATTTGTATGTAATCCTGAGCGTAGTAGAGGCAGGAAGCCAGAATGAAGACTGTTCTCCCCCTTTTCACTGGCCCTCTCTGATTTAGTTTATATCTTAGGATTCAAGCATTCCTTAAACGTTGCCTAATGCCTCTCCCCCTAATCATGGAACAAGAAAAACAAAAAAACGAGAGGAAGTGCTTGGATTTCTGAGCGTTACACAATCAAAATTGTCAGGGTGGAAGCATCTGCATTTATTGTTATCAGTAATGTTTTTCCAGAAAGGTCTCACCAGAGAATGGGTTCTGTTTTTTCAGACGTTCCTGTACAAAATGCGGAAATTGTACAGATGTTTTTTTTTTTTTTTTTGCTTAAACTTTGACTGCAGATGTTGCAAGGAAATGAAAAAAAAAGTCTAGGAATGTCTATACTTTTCAATACTATAACTTTATTACCACACACACAAACACACACATACATGGTGCCTCATTTATCATACTGGATATGAACCTATGAACCAATTTTTTGTTTGTTTTGGAGAATTTTGAAACTTTCTCCAGTTTTTCTTCATAATTAAGTCATCAGCCAAGTCCCACATATGTGTTTACCCTCCCATATAACACAAAGGTTATCAACCAGGAAGTGCGAATCCTAACATGTGCTTACTGTGAGAAATTGGACAAGTATTAACTCATCCTACTCATTCCATTCTAGAACCCCCCTCCTGTCTTCATTTCCATTGGTAGATGGATTATGTGCAATCTACTGTCTTAATTCCCATTGGTAGGTAGAACAGATGTCCTCTAATGTTTTCAATCCCATTGGTAAACAGTTTTGACACGGTCTAATGTCTTCAGTACCATTTGTAGATGGATCATGTGTGCTCTACTTTCTTCAATCCCATTGGTAAGACAAATCAGAGATCCTCTACTGTCTTCAGTCCCAAAAGCAGACAGATTAGACATCTTCTACTGTCTCAGTCCCAATGGCTGACAGGTCAGACATCCTCTACTGTCTTCAGTCCCATTGGTAGACAGATCAGATGTGCTCTACTGTCTTCAGTCCTATTGGTAGATAATATCATATGCACTCGATGATTGTGGCTTCAATAGGATTCAAACCTCACATTTTCTCTCCCTCGGGAGCCTGGATAGATTTATTACATTTATTTCCAGGATTTACACAAGAAATGTGGTATTGTGATGTATAGACATGTGCCTCAGTGGTTAAGATGTTCGGTTTCTAATTGAAAGGTCATGAGTTCAAATCCCAGAATCATCAAAGACCTGCTTCTGGGCACTTGAACAAGGCCCTGAACTGCTCATCTATATGAAATAATTATAAGGTAAGAAATAATTATAAAGTAGAATTATATGACCTTATCCAGAATTATTATTAATCATAAATGAAAATGTGGATATTAATGAACAGAAATCATTAAAATGATCCAAAACAAGTACTAGCCATTTGATGGTGGCAAAAATAATGCCACCCTATAAAAGGTAGAGGATTTAGTGTGTGACTATGGTAACTGACATTCTGTAATGGCTGAGCTGCATTTTTGGAAGACTTATTGCAAGCATTCTTAGGAGGTGACCTTTGGGTTTTGTGGCTGTGGCTAAATGGAAATCAGCTGTGCCTCTGAATTCACAATTGAAAAAGCTGAGTAGCATTTATCACCATACACCTAAAAAAGGAGAATCAGTGTTACAAAGAGATTAAAATCCACCAGGAGGTTGTTTTTATTTGGTTTGGCTTAAAAAAAACATTTACACAACTTTTCTAAAGGCTGATAAATGAGGTACATTGAACAAGGGCTCCAGACAAACTTGATTCTCATGATACTTGTGTAATTACGGATTTTCCAGTCTGATTATTATGCATCCAAAGAAAAGCAGACATGCTTCCAAAGAAAACTCCCTCATACATTTTTTAACCATTTTTATAACTAGACAAAAAAACACAACAAAACCTTGTCTGGAGTTCACACAACATTCCTCAGAATACCTGGCATTGGGACATCTCTCAAGTCTAACTTATATCAAGTATACATTTACAATTTATGGTGTTTGGTAGATGCCCTTATCCAGAGCGAATTACAACTGATCAGGTGAGGGTTTGCTCAAGGACCCAGAAGTGGTGGTGCTGGGATTTGAACTTGTGACCAAGGTCCATTGCCTTAACCACTGAGTGCCCACATTCCTCAAGCACCATTGATTGAAATATCTGAATAATTCAAATGCAGCAAAGAAACTGGGAGGCCTAATTAAACTATTATATACTACATTACTGTGCTGTAAGTCAGAGATTTACATATGTATATAATTGTGCATCTAACAGGCATTGTGTTTGACATGGCTCTCATTATATTGTTGACTCAGCTGAGTGTGATTGGCTAGTGGGGAGAGGTTTGCTAGGTCTGCATATACATCTAAAAAGCTACGTAGCCATTAGTGGACTACTGGAAGTCGAAACCCAATGCTCATTACAAGCAAGTCAAGTCCAAAATTCGAAACCTGGGAGAAATCTGGATTATTATTTTGTATGCCAAACACACAAATACTGACCAAACCCTTTAAACCTCTACCAAGAAAATATTAAAAAATTTCAGTCCTCAACGAGAACATCACATTTGGTAAATTATGCTGAGAAATGTTTTTTTTTAATTCATATGCAGTAGGAACTTTATTCTGGTTAGGGTAGTGGTGGAGCCTGAGTCTATTCCAGGAACAGTGGAAGCGAGGCAGCATCTTCTGTCTGGAGAGATGTTATTTCTTACTTATTTTACCAATATTAGTTTTTTCTGCTTAAATATTGGTGAATTTTCATTTGGTCAGCTCTTCTTTTTCTTATATTTAAGCTTCAGTATATACAGGTAGTCCCCAATGAGATGCGTTCCGATGAGCACATTTTAACTTGAAAATATTCGAGTTGAGACATTACCTAGACTAACCAGGAGTCTTAAAGAATGGTGATCAGCATGGGGTAGTATATGTACTGTAATTCGTCAAATTATTAACGAATTACAGTACATAATTTAACAAAACAGCAATTGACAGTATTGTAAGGTATAAACTCTACATACTGTATGTATGCCGAAGCGGGCAAATGGACAAGCACCGGTTTGCGAGTGGAGGGCAGAGCTGGACGCACTCCGTTTACTGTCTGGCAATGCCGATAAAAGGAAAAAGACAAAAGCTAGGACTTTGAAAGTATAAAGCATTTAATAAGGCGGGGGATGTGTAGCAGCCTTTGAACTTATCCTACGAAAATTAAAATGCTGCCCAACAATTGAAATATTTGTATCATTTTTCTGGATTGCAAGTGTAAGATTGAAACTTACAATCCCTGAAATACAAATGTATGACTTACAACTTTTTTCAATCTAAAGGGAAAATTCCATGCCCCCACATCCAAAGACATCCTATACAATTGTACAACTGCAACTTTGTTTACTGTATAGATTTCTTATATATCACCAATTTTACTTTTAATAATTAAGTACACTGTTGTACTGTTGCCTTAAGTATAAATGTAAAAGAGGAAGTTTTACATTTACTGGATTTATTAAATGTATAAGCAGGGGATTAGCACTTTTATTCAAGAACAGAAACTTATCTACCGCTGATAACTTCACATCTTTAGGTGTTTGATTTCACTTATATTAGAGCATTTTACATCCATTTATAATTAAATATATTGTTGTGAATTATCGATAAAATGAGGACAAAAACATGTAAAAATGTGTATTTGAGTAAAGAGAAATGAACGTAAAATCTTACAGAAACCTCTATAAAATAGTTAGAAAGGTTTAGCTGATGTGTTATTATGTATTATGTAAAGCCTGTTGCAGTGTTTTGTGTTATAAATGTTTGGGCTGTTTCTCATCTGCACCCTGTGTTTTCATATTTGGTGCATTTACATTTCATTTTAAAGGGTTTATCATTGTTGAGAAACAAATGCTTTATCTAACACTGAAAGTGCACAGATGTCAACTAAATCCGAGCTCTCTATATCACACACGCACGCACACACACATGCACACACGCACGCACGTACGCCCCCCACACATACTCATACTGACACACAAACACCCCTACACACACACAGACACACAAATAAACACCTAAACACATATCCAGACACACAAACACCCACACACATATTCAGACATACATACACAATCACAAAGATTCAAATACACAAATCCACACCACCACAAATATTCAGACACACAAACACCCTCATGCATTCATACTGAGACACAAATACCTTCCCACACACACATTCAGACATATACACACACAACCAGAAACATTCAGATACACAAATCCACAAAAACACACAAACACAAATCCACACACATATTCAGACATATACAAACACACATACAAACACACATATGTGTGCATACGAGACCCACAAATATACAAACACACTCTCACACTACAATGTTGCACTAAAATGAGAGTAAATTTCCCACTGTGTGACTTTCATTTGGCAGAAAATAATAAATAAAAATAAACTTCACCGGTTTGCAGTGTTAGATTCTGGGAACTCCGGGTGTAACTTTTTTTTTTTTAATGAGTTTAAAAAACTCAAACAAAGGCAAAGTGCTGCCAGTGGTGTTTGGTGAGAGCAAATAAATTCAAACCAGACTCAACCAGACGTTCCAATTAATTATATATTTTAAAAAAGAAACAAAAAAAGTTTTCCTGACACGTCTGTGTGAACATACACTATATTGCCAAAAGTTTGTGGACACCTGGTCAAGTCAAGTTTATTTCTATAGCGCTTTTCACAACAGACATTTTCTCAAAGCAGCTTTACAGAAATCAACAGTGAAGGTGAATGGTGTGTATTTATCCCTGATGAGCAGCTGTGGCGACTGTGGCAAGGAAAAACTCCCTTAGATGTTATGAGGAAGAAACCTTAAGAGGAACCAGACTCAAAAGGGGAACCCATCCTCATTTGGGTGACATCAAGAGTTTGGTCTTTTTGAGCATTGCATTCCACATTTAGTCCCAATTTGCTCTAATAATTTCCTCCTCTGTTCTGGACTAGATTTTGGAGTGTTTTTCTGGAGATTTGTGCTCATTCAGCCTTAAGGTGTGAGTAAATTCAAGTACAGATGTTGGTGAGGTGAGGAGGACTGGGGTGCATTCAGTGTCCACATTCATCCCAAAGGTCAGAGCTCTATTGCAGGGGATCTTCCACTCCATACCATGCAAAGCATATCTTAATAGAGTTTGCTTTGTGCACAGGGGCATTGTCATGGAACAGGTCTAGTTAATATAATAAATTATATATAATATATATATATATATATATATATAGTACATATAGATAAACTGTAATGTTCTCAGCCTGTGGAAGTCTTGACTTAAATGGAGTTCTGGCACTAGTTACAGGTAATAAAAGCACATCGTATTTTGATTAAAGAGCTATAATGTTTCAGCCTGAGGGGCTTTTCTGGGCCAGCGGTGAGTCACAAACACAAACATAAGGACATTAAGAGTTATAGATGGACAACAAAGTCCAGCTCGGAGGCCTAATGATTATCCACATGCTGAGAGGGAAAAGGATGTGAAGAATATAAAATTTACTTCGCCCACTTCCTGTTCGTGAAACCGTAGCATGCTCTATACGGAAATTGGTGGGATTGAAGCATTTGCCACTGGTTTTAATATGCAATGGATGCACTGCTCATGAGGCAGATATGAATAAATATTTGAAAGGACAAAATGGCTGGGAAGGTTTGTGACAATGAACACTGAATTGTTTGAACAACACAAACAAATTCAAGATTTAAGGACCTTTTTTTACACTTCTGCGTTTGACGAAGGCATTTTGGAAGTTACATCAAGCGAGACGCACCTCGCTGTGCTCGTAAGCAAGAAATGGCTGTGTGACATTCCTGGCCAGTTTAAAGAAACCTTTTTTGTCTGGTGTAATATTATTGACCAGTGCAATGGTGCTGTACTCACTAGCAACTGCAATCTAAACAAACTAAACGTACATGTATTGGCACCTGAATTTTCAAGTCATATCCGGTTCTTCCCCAGACACAAAATTGGAGACATCCAATTGTCTTAATCTGTTAGAATCAAATTTGTCCTCACTTGTACTAAAAGACTCGAACCTGTTCCAGCATGACAATGCCTCTGTACACAAAGCCAGCTCAATGAAAAAATGCTTTTACAAGGGTTGGAGTGGAAGATCTCCTGCTACAGAGCTCTGGCCCTCAATCCTATTGAATACATTCGGGGTGAATTGGAATGCTGACTGCACCCCAGGCGTCTTCACCTCACTCATATCAGTACTCGAATCTTCCTAGAAGAGTGTAGGTTACTGTAACAAAAAATAGAGACTAAATATGGAATGGAATGTTCAAAATGCACATACCAATCTTATGGTCAGGTATCCACAAACATTTGACCATATAGTGTACCTACATAAGGTATCATTAAAATAATAATGCGATTTAGTGCATTTCAATTACTAAACTATGTTCAAAGTTCCAATTGTAACATTCCATTATACTATATGTTTACTATGATAAATACAGCATAGCAGTGAGAGTGCAGGTGGTCAGTGGCATGTTTTGTCTTCGGTGTTTTAACAACTAACTTCAACTTGAGAAAAACAGATGTGCAACAATTGCAAAGTGAGTGGAATGTTGTTTGGTTGAGAATGTGTGCACTCTCTGCATATGCTGTTTCTCTATCAATGAACATTTAAAGGCTCTGGCATGAAGGAGTTGGTGTTGAATCTTTAATGATCTCAGATGTTGATCTAATTAATGTTTAAGTTGCTCAGGAGCTCCTGGTTCTGGAGGAACGTTGTCTCATTTTCATTGTCAAGTCAAGTCAAGTCAAGTTAATTTCTATAGCGCTTTTCACAACAGACATTGTCTCAAAGCAGCGTAACAGAATTTAGCAGTTAAGGTGAATGGTGTGTATTTATCCCTAATGAGCAGCCATAGTGACTGTGGCAAGGAAAAACTTCCTTAATGTTATGAGGACGAAACCTTGAGAGGAACCAGACTCAAAAGGGGAACCCATCCTCATTTGGGTGATATCAAACTGTGATTATAGCCTTTAAACAATACAGACACTGGAGAGTGAGAATAACATGAGCACTGGAATGTAAGATTATGAGTAATGTTCTTTCTACAGTATAATACAGTCAGTTGTGGTTATAAAACTAGGAGCTACTGAGCAACTTATAAAATAGCTCAACATATGCGATCATCACAGATCCAACACCAGCTTCTCCATGCCAGAACCTTTAAACACTCATGGTACTTTGTACCACTGTGTATGGTAGAAATGACAATAAAATCCTCTTGACTTGACTTGACTTGTCTTGAAGGATGGGCTCCCCTTTTGAGTCTGGTTCCTCTCAATGTTTCTTCCTCAAACCATTCAAGGGAGTTTTTTTCCCTTGCCACACACTTACCCCAGGTTTGAATTAAACTTGAATTGAATTGAATTGAACTTAAAGTCAATCCACTTTCTGGTTATTGAGGATTCTGTGTTCTCTGTGGACAAAAGTCCACACAGTCTGGCTGTCAGGGCTCAAATGTTTCTGTACTTGATCTCAGACAGCACTTTGTATACAGGATGTGTGTGAGTGTACACAATGCTGGAAACTTTGTGGATGCAATGTGTGGTTTAAAAGGAAGTGATGCAGATTTTCAGGATGCACTTCATAGTCTGTCTGTAGAATGTGTTGAGGATTAAGAAGGTGCAAACTGAAACCTGGGATTCCTTCATCCTTTATATGAACTCAAGTGGCTTTATTGTCATTTCAGCCATATACTGTAATTAATTAGCCTTTCACGTTGTTCTTCTTTTCATTATTTGGATGAAATATTTCATTTTTTCATATTTTTTATAAGGTTTCTTTATAAATATTCATGTGTGATAATCAATGCTTTGGCAACCTCGTTGTGCACGACAGTGATGTTATTAATGCCCATTTGAATATAAAAGCATAGTGTTAACTGCATAGGCAGTAGAGATGCTGCTGGGATTTTATTTTGGCTATAAATGTGATGTTGATGGACCAGGTGAGGTTATCCTCCAGGTATGGGAAATCCAACAGCTCACTAGTAGTCCAGTGTTCGGGAGTGATGTAATGTCCAGACAGGTTCATAGGAGAAGGGAATTTGTTCTCTGGGTGTCGTTTTGACAAGGTTTTGAATGTGAAATACCAGAATTCATACAGCTGAAAACAAGTAATGTAGTGGAGTGGGTTCACCTGTATAGCAGATTCACCAAAATATTCAACTGAAGGGTAATCATGTCGCACTTTTAACAGTAGACACTGTCATGACCCACCATTACATAAATAGGAAATATATATTAGGAATATATATTGTCAATGCATAGATTTGTTCCTATTAGTATATCTCAAGTGAGTGAGCCAGGAGCAATGGTGGTGGTTATAAAAAACTCCCTGAGATGGTATGAAGAAGACATCATATGAGAATCTGGACTCAAAAAGGCAGACTTTGTTTATCTGGGTGACACCGAATGTCCATGTAGTTTAATCATTGCTGAGGTTATCAACTGTTCATGATGGACACTCAAGTGCAAAATTGTTCACGGCAATTGTAATCTTAAGACATGTAGTAAAATCAACTGTCCAAATCCATCTTCATGGTTCCTCATGATTAAGGTTTCAGTTTCAGTAATAATAAACTCATGATGAAACCCTGCTCAGATCATGACTGCACTGTCTTATTTTCCTTATTCATATATTTACCTATATAAATTTTTTCGATCTTAAAATAAAATGTGTCTATTCCCAGTCATGGCAGAATGAAAGACACTAGGTAAACTGTGCCTCTGTAAATAGCTGAGTACTTTCAGTAACACGATGTTCCACACAGAGAGATGTGAAGTTGTTTTTTTTACCTTCTGCCACTAGACGCTACAACACGTCTCCTTTCCTGCAGTCCGAATGGGAGCCATGGAGCAGCATAGACACTGCACTGGGTTAACTCTAGGTTTCAATTATTTGAGAATTTCCTTAGTAAATATAGCGTTCGTCTGCCTATTATCTCATATAAATAGAAACAACACGTAGACCGTAAGGCAGGACACAAGTGGGCGAACTCGCCATGTGTTTTATTAGACGTAATTTAAAAACCATTGCGGTAGTCTGAAGCACAGCCATATGACAAGCGGAAGCAGGCAAAGTAGGTATAAATATGCTAAATAATCATTAATAATATGTAAAACAGTTGCACACAATCACAAAAAGTGAAATATGAGGAATTGCGTGCTGAAGACAAGAACCTTGAGATCTTTGACACAAAGGATGAATTTGCAACAGACCTCTTGTTATCAAATACTCCTTATTAAGCTGATCATGTTGCCTTTGGTGTAGTTTCATTCCCATTTCCGCCCGTTTTTTTCCCACTTAACATTGTATTCACCCATTCACTCAATACCTTTAATAAAAAAAAGTTTATGCCGTGTTATGTAATGAACATCTTTGTTCACCCTTTTCTTACCTTCACCTGTTTTCCCATTCTCCAAGCACTGGAGAATCATTTAATTTGATGCTTTCTGCCTTGTTAACCTTCATAAAAGAAAGAAAAAAAAATGGCAGAAACTAACTTGTTTCTTGGATGTTCCATAGCATTTAATGTTATAATTATTAAATTATAATATTATTATATTATTTAAAAAAATGATGAACTAAATAAACTAAATTACTGCTAAATTGCTAAAAGAGAACGTATTTTTTTTTAATGATAATTATAAATCAATTTATATGAAGACCTCATTAACATCCTTGTCTGCTGTTCCTACATCTGAGCTTGGGGCAGCATAAATCACACCCCAGTGGACCTTTTTTATGATTTGTTATGCTCCAATCCCCATTTCTCATCACTAGATGCAATAATAATTCTACAAAACTAAAAAAAATTCTACAAAACTTTGGGGCACTGTACAGATTTTAAGTTAGTGACAAATTACCCATCAGTCCCTGCATGTCTCGTTCACTTATACTTGCTTCACGTTACTACCGGATAAGTGGACTGTTTTTAATTCTGGGTTGCGTGTTTTTCGTGCTATTTTTGTTATCATGTGTGCGTGTTGCCATGTGCACCATGTGCGCCTTTTGTATGATTTTTTTCTTATAGTGCTTGTGCTCACCATCTTTGACAAAAACCTGAAAGCCTGGTTAGGAGCAGTGGCGTATGAAGTGTTACAGTGATCACACTGGGACTGATAAGGTGAACACAATAAATGCTTTTCACTACAGTCCCACAGTACTTTACCCCGATTACGTGGCTTTCTCTTGTTTCTTTTTTTTCCCCCTTTTCTTTTACTATGCTCCAGCAGGTGCTGAATATCACATTTCTGAATTTCTTTCAACTTTGCACAGTTTGGCTTTTCATTCTCATTCATTTCGCAAATGTCCTGATGCATTGAACAGACCGAAACCTGGCCACAGCTTCATGAAGGCTGGGCCATGTGCCTCTCTTCTGACTTCACAGGAAAGCTGAGCTGGATTATAGCAAAAAAGGAAAAAAAAAAAATCTGTATCCACTATCAGCATTACTGCTCCTACAAACAAGCCACCTGCCACGTAATGAGGTGGAGGACGGATGAACAAATGCATGAATGCAAGATATTCATCTTAACAATGCAAACAGATATAATACTAATGACAAGAAACCATTAACAGGACATGAATTCTAAGACAAGGGCAACAACAACAAGGGAGAGACAATGATCTGAGACTTAAAATGTGAAACAGGTGCAGAGATCATGCTGAATAATCATTCTCATTCAATTCACAAATGTCCTGATGAATCTAACAGACCTAACCACAGCTTCATGAAAGCTGGGCCCTGTGCCTCTTTTCTGGCCTCAAGAAAGAAAGCTGACTTGGTTTAAGGCAAAAAAAATTCTGGTGCAGATTTACAGTAGTCTTCGCTAATATTGTACTGTTTTATGTGAATGGAGGCACAGGGTGGTTTTCAATCATTTCAATACAATTTTGTAACAAAGACTCTGTTATACATGACTCAAAGGTTTGTGATAATGTACTTAAATATGTTTGATACAATTATTTGATTGTCCTTTCAATTTAACAGTTGATTATGTCAAAAATACAAACATATACATGGATGTTACTTACATATTATTAAATCCTACTTGATTAAAAGTACAAATACCTTACTGAACTTGACTAAAAGTATTTGACTCATATTGAATGCAGGCTCAAAGATGCACTAGTCTTTAACTCCAAGACACGTGTTAGTTAAAAGCCAAAAACAGTTCATTTGTAAGGTTTTATTTCCTAAAATACAAATCAAATTGAACACCTCAACACTGCATTAGTCAACAACACAACAGTCTCAGCATGATAGAATGAAACAGATGAAACAAGTCGGTCAAAAAAAAACAAAATAGTAAATCAATCTTTCAAAAGGGGATCTTTAAATGAAAAACAAATTAAATCACAGTATCATGTAACAAAGTAAAAGGACCATTAGTATTCAGTGGACAAAAAAAATTGCGATGGAGATTTTGCATCTTCTGCAGAATAAATAAGCCATTGAAAAAATTGTCAGTTACAATAGAGCGGAGTAAAAAGTACATACATTGAATCATAAATGTCAATGAGTAGAGATTAAAAGTTGCTTATATCTTTGATACTCATTAAAACTAGAAAGTAGCCAAAAATGTAAACTCTATGTTTATTTGGAAAAGTACAAAAATATCATATCGCATGTCTGAGAATTGTAATTGTGTTTCTTTTTATGTTGAACTTGATCCCAGCAACATGTTTTAAAAAGAAATTTGGCTTCATGTGTCTTAAAGGAAGCACATGCTAGCCTACACCCTCCCTGGTTAGTTTGTGTTAGGAGGAGCTAGCTAGTGTGAGGAAATTTGCATAGTGGAGAAAATACGTTCTCATTTTGAAACTGATCTTAAAAAAAAAAAGTTGGCGCAGGAGCGATGTCAAGTGATCTTCAACAGCCTGTGACAACTCTGCTTCCCAGAATACACCTCAACACATTCTCTTGAGTACTAATCATCCACATCTGGTCACTAATCACACACACAAGAGCAATTACACCTCATATTATTTTAAAACGCCTAGATTGTGAAATAATGCTTAGTTTCTACACTGTTCCCTTGTTTGTTAATATTCTCTTTGGATCTTTGATTGTTCCTGGAATTATGATTTGTTGGTTTGTACCTCGTATAAGATTTAGCTGTCCCTGGATTATGATAAACCAATAATGATCAATAAAACTACTCCTAGCATTTGCATCCATCACCACACATAACTTGTGACACACAACAACAGACTGGAAATGTCTTGTATTGTTATATAAAAAAAAACACCTTTTCTGTATAAAAAACAGGCATGGTTGAACATGAGTATGAAAGTATGAAACAAACATCCCAGAGAGGTCTTTACAAATATGGGTTCTTCACTCTGTGCAGTGTGTGTGTGTGTGTGTGTGTGTGTGTGGTGTGTGTGTGTGTATATGTGTGTGAGTAAGTGTATCTCTGTGTTGAGAAACCAGCCATCAGATCAGATGCTGTGCTAAGCTTTAAGCAGGCACAGCCACATCAGCCAACGTCCGCTCTTGAATTCTAAATTGCATCCAGATTGTTTACAGCGTTCGAGTCAGCAGTCCAAGTTGCAGACTCACACTGTGTGGTTACAAGCTCCTACACAATATGCTCGACCAGAAAAACGACTGAGAAATCACCCCCGTGCCACCACAACCCACCAACCCCCACAGGAAATGAGGGTAGATTATACAGGTAGAACATGCCTACTGACAGCTCATGGGTTTATAATAGCGCTCTTCACTATCCCGTAAACCAGCGCGTATACTGTACACATTCGCTTACTCTAATTGCAGGTGTAATAAAAACATTCCTTAGATGAAACACCAAGATGACTATCGCTGCCCTGAGCTCTGTGATACTTCAGCTCACCCGCATTTAAAACATGACATACCTGTAGATAGGCATCGCACAGAGAAAGTGTTGTGCATTTAAATGAAAGAAAGACAGAAAAAGGAAAAGCTATACTAGTTGTACAAGCAAGTATGAAGTAAATGGAAGTAGCCAGAGAAATCCACAGCTCAGATGGAAGAGGGACAACCAGGATCTGGACACTCCGTACAAGTGGGCTTTTTAGAAGAGTGGTGAGAATAGAACAAAGCCATTTAAAAATGCTTTGAAATATGTTGGAAATACCCGAATCACTTTAAAAACAACTATCCTTGTTTTGAAGCATGGTGGTGGAAGCATCATATTCAGATTACTCTGTCATTTTCTTTTGGTGGCTGGGCTCCTCAAGGCAAGATCACATTTGTGATAAAAACTGTTTTTACTTTAACTTTAACAAACTATGGGTTCTACCAAAAACAGATGTATTTATACAGAAATCACTAACAACAACTACCAATAGTAATTTAGTTTTTGTAACAGTAATAATGCACTCAATTTTATTATGCAATACATGTGGTCCCCAAATTAAGACAGAGATGCGTTCTGACGACACCATCGTCATTTTTAAGTCGAGATATGGCCTAGCCTACCAAAGTGCTCGAATTGAGTCAAGTCTTATCGGGGGTCCCCAGCTGTTGTGTTATTCATATAAGTTTTACTAAAATATTCTTGGGGAACCCTCCAAGTAAATTTTTTTACTTGTCATGGTGGTCCCTAATGCCTTTTGGGAGGTCCCGGATATACGAAGCTTAAAAATATTTGTACGATTTTGTCTTATCGCTATCGTCATCATAAGATAAAAATAACATAGGTCAAACCATCGCAATACAGGGGCTACCTTCACATATTGTTTTTCTGACATTTAATTACTACCAGTCAACCATGAAAAAGGTATAATTGTTCAAAGATTTTATAAAGGTTCCCCCAGTGGAACCAGGGCAGCATAATTAAAAAAGCGAACAGGTCCACATTTTACTAGGACATATTGGCGTCATGTTTCAGCTTCCTGTTTTCCTCGATTCCTGCTCCAGTTGTGCCCTGATCATTGCTTGCACCTGGGTCTTGTTTGCTCACACATGTTCTTCATAATTAGTCTTGTCAGTATTTTGCTGGGACAGGCCACTGCTTGAAACATGAACGTAGCCATGTGTAACACCCCTCATGGTTGATGGATTAGCTCCAGTTAACAGGGTGTACTCAATAGGGTACAGTTTGGAAACAAGACTAGTTTCTGTTTATAGCTTGTTCTGGTTAATTTGCCATGTTCAGTTCAGCCTGCCTGCCATTAGGGTGCTCTGATTGACCCCACTTGTTGACTGGGAGTACTGGGAGTACCCCAATAAAGACAATTCTGGTTATAACCCTAACTGTCTTTGTTTTTGTTACTTTGTGAGCTTGGATCTCTCAGTGAATAGTGAAATTGGAACACTTTATCTGAAAGGGCACTGGTTCATCGTTACACACATTCATTTACACCTAAGGGCAATTCGGTGTAACAAATCAACCTCCTGGTATGCTTTTGAAAGACATTAGGAAACCAGAACATGCCAAACTCCACATAGACAGTAACCCAATTCAGGATCCAACCAGGGACACTGAAACTGTGAAGCAACAATGTTACCAATGTTTTCTTTAGACATTTTGCAATACATGAGAACTGTATGCTAACAGTGTCACATACACTTTCTGAATAGGAATATGGCATTGCTTAATGCTCAACTGTCAGTCACAGCAACAACAGCTGATTGTGGTCATCTCTGAGTTCGTATATGCAAACGAGCTTTCTGAGCCACAAATAAAGGTGGTGTTTGGCTTCATGTGCTTATGTGTAGCCTTCACCTTGCCTTGTAAGTAGCTATTGTGTGATAAGAGAAGCTAGCAAAGGGGTGAGAATTAGCACTTTGGAGAAAATAATGTTTGTAATGTTAGAAAATACACTCAAACTTCAAAATTCAAAGACATTCTATACAAGTGTGTGCTTCCAACTTTGTGCTAACAGTTTGGAGAAGAATATATATCAACCAGGTATAACATTATGACATTATAACATAAATAACACTGATTATCTCTTAATCATGGCACCTGTAAGTGGGTGGGATTTATTAGACAGCAAGTGAACATTTTGTCCTCAAAGTTTATGTGTTAGAAGCAGGAAAAATGGGTGAGCGTAAGGATTTAAGTAAGTTTGACAAAGGCCAAATTGTGACGTCTAGACGACTGGGTCAGATCATCTCCAAAACTGCAGCTCTTGTGGGATGTTCCTGGTCTGCAGTGGTCAGTATCTATCAAAGGTGATCCAAGGAAGGAACAGTGGTGATCCGAGTGGCCAAGACTCATTGATGCAGCGAAGACTTGCCTGTGTGGTCCGATCCAACTGCTAAAGAAGTCAATGCTGTTTATGCTCAACGGGTCAGGACAGTTTTAGCAGCAAAAAGAGGACCAACACAATATGAGACAGGTGGCCTGATTGGTGTATACAGTATGTGTATTAATATGTTTGATCATGACAGCAGAAGGAAAGAGTATAGTAAAACCTCATAAGGATAAGCGAGCTTTCAAGAAGATTGATTTTAGCCAAAGACACGCTGGCAGCGGCAAGATTCTACCTGCCTTTTCTTCTCTCACGCTTAAACTCACACACTGATTGAAGCACTTGCATTGAATACAGTGTGGCATTCAACTCTCTGCTTATACACGCCGTGTGAATTTTGCTGCTGGCAAAGCGCTTTGCTTTAAACCGTGCTTACACACCAGCCAATACTCTGAAAAAGAGGTGTTTTCCTTTCTCTTTCTTCTTGTAGCACCATCATCTGCAATCCATTCTGGATGAAATCTCCCTCATATGTAATTATGACCGACTTTGACTGTTTAGACGCAGGCCTGCTAAATAGGTACCTCTGGAAACATGTATATATCATTTTATCATTATTTATATTGGTGACACATTTAAATTGCTCTTCCCACAAAACGTTTGTGAAAAAACGAACAAACAGGGGATCGACTGAACTGTAGGCTACGGCTTTGTTCTGCTTTAGGTCAGCTGTACGTTTCCGGAATGAAATAAATAAAATACTGTTGCGTACACATGTCACAGTGTAATTAGAGTGTTCGTTTTACACATGGCACACCGAGTCCAGAGCTGTGAGTAGGCAGCAAATTGGCCACTTGGGCAAAATGACTGTCGTAAAATTGCTATACAATGATATAAACATAATTTGATTGTGTTTTGACATGTGAACAAATGTACACATGACTACTGTACTCACAGCTGGAATTGAAGAGAACTATAACATGAAGATAGATTTTCCAAAAGCTGAATCATGGTCAAACAAGCTTTAAAATCTTTCCCTCTCTTTTTTTTTCAGTTACACTGTCATCATTGAATTTTCCCATTCTTTGGCAAAGCAGTCCGTATTTAGTATAATTTGAATGTTATATATATTATAATTTATTTTATTTTATTTAAGAATTTCTTTGTTCTTTTACTCTGAGTTCAGTGTATTTATTGCCAAGGCTTCAAAAACTGACAATTAAAAAAAAGTGTCTCGAGTTTAGTATAGAGCTGGAAATATTAGAAGCAGATCCGTATCTGGTATCAGGGATTTGTAGACAAGAAGCCATAAATAATGTAGACATGGCAAGACAGGAAACTAAGATCTTGAAGCAGAAAGACATACATGGACAAGGGAGCAATGTTAGACAAAAGCTGAACCATAAGTGATGTGTGGGACGTTACTTTAGGCCATGTTCACAATACTATGTTTTTGTTTGAAAACGCATGTTTCTCTCCGCTTGTCCTTCCGTCCACACTGGGATAGAGTTTTCAGTCAACGAAAACGTAGCTTTTTGAAAATGCTTTACAAAGTAGCTACATTTTAAAATGCCATTTATGTGTTGCAGTGTGGACTGTAAGAACAGAGGCTTTCAAAAACAATGATGCATTTTTAGTCATGTGACGTGACGTTTCAAAAAGGCGGAAAGTAAATAAACGGCAGACGTAAATGATGCAGGTTGAACGTAAAAGTTTTCAGACGTTTCAGTGTTACAGAGCAACTTTTTCAAAAACGATTGAAAACAAGAATAAAAAATAATTCTCAATAATTTTGTCTCACTAAGCAAACCATGACACAGTTGCAAAGAATCATGCGGCATGATCCGGTGAGGTGCCGTGCCTGATGGGTAGTGTATTCAAATGCCAATCAGTGACATCTGGATGCACAGTGTATCTATACTCTATGGACAATGACAAGAAGCAAAAGAAGGAACAGTGCTTTATACTTGCTACATGTACTTTACAGCACAGTCAAATTCTTTCTTATCATATCCCAGCAATGTTAGTAAGCTGGGGTCAGAGCACAGGGTTAAACAGTCATTAAACAGCGCTTCTGGAGTACATAGGGTTAAGGGCCTTCCTCAAGGGCCCCAAGAGTGGCAGCTTGGCGATACCAAACTTTAGATCAGTAACCCAGAGTCTTGACTAATGAGCTACAGACACCTGACCAGAGTATTGTGATGTGATTTTTGAGCATCCCATTTCACATTTAGTCCAAATTTGCTGTTATAATAACCGCGACTCTTCTGGGAAGATGTTCCACTAGATTTTGGAGTATCCTTGTGAAAACTTTTGAAAATTCATACAGTCACAAGGGTGTCAGGTAAGTCAGATGTTTTTATGACTGGAGCAATCATTTAACTGAATGTTGTACTGTGTATGATTATGTAGGTCAAATACAAATATAATAAACGTTGACATTCCTATAATGTATGTGTGCAAATATATTACACATGTATTTTGCCCTACATGCAATTATAGAAGTCCTGAAATTAAAATTCGAAAGCTGTTGATGAAACGAAAAGCTATAGTAGAAGTAAAGGATTATGCTATGTTTTCGTTTATGTAATATCCCTCTTGAACAGTGTACAAAATGCTATGCTAAAAAAAAAAAAAAAGCACATAAATTTCACAGACTCTGGAATTCAGTGAAGAGGATAAGCAGGTCACCATCTGTAACCTCCAGAGAGCTAACACTAACATCCTCCAGCCTTCCACTCACTGAGCTCAAATAGAAGTTGAGTTTTCCACTGAAATGCTAACACTGATATTGCTGCAATCGCTGCTAATGAGAAGTTGACGTGTGCTAACAAAATTTCAAAACTTTTTCTCCAAGATTTGAGGTCAAGGAAATGTGACTGGAATGAGTTAGACTTGGTTAGCTAGCTATGCTATGTACATATCTAGTTATGTAGCGGTTGTTTGATGTAGCGCGGTTGTTTGATGTTTTATCTAGTATTAGGAGCCTAGAAAAAAAAAATGTTGTTTCATTTCACTGTGTACTGCATCAGCTATATAAAGAATTGTGTTTAAATTACAGCTTCAAGACTATTGACTAAATGTAGGTGAAAAAAAGAAATTTCTCAGGCACTTGAAGCATAATTCCGTTTAATACTTGTTCCCATTTAGATATTTTTGCTTATGTAACCTAACTAGATGGCATTTGGAACATTTGGGAATATGGCTGAAATATAATCCTCTCAGGTGTCAGTCAACCACCAGCTTTGGAAAAGAAATTTATTGCAGATGTGCATCTTCAGGACACTATACGGACAAACATGTTACCTGACCATAGGATTGATATGTGCTTTTTGATCAGCCCATTCCACATTTAGTCCCCATTTGCTCTTATAATAATCTCCAGATTTTGAGGATATTTGTTCTCATTCAGACACAAGGTTGTTAGTAAAGTCTAATGTAGGTGTGGTGCACTGGGAAGGTCTGGGAAGCAGTCACCATTTATATTCATCATGTTCAATAGAGTTGAGGTCAGAGCTCTACAGCAGGAGATCTCCCACTCCAAACCATGTAAAGCATCTCCTCATGGAGCAGGCTTTGTGCACTGGGGCTTTGTCATGCTTGGGTCTCCTGGTTCAAGTGAAGGGAAAATTTAATGCAAACACATCCAAAGAAGTTCTAGGCAATAGTGTGCCTCCATCTTTGTGGTAACAGTTTGGGGAAGAACCACATATGGTTGAAAACATGAGGTGTCCAACTTTTTATAAAGAGTTTTTCGTTCATTTTCTGCTGAACGCCATTGAGCAAAGCATCACAAAATCTCCATAGGTTATGTAAAGAAAACAGAATTGAGTACTTTACTTCTCAACTCTCCTAATACGAGTCGTTTGTCACGTGACTTCCATATACGCTATGCAGTTATCTATACACATATTACTTATTGGAACTATAGTCAAAATTTGTGTATGCAGGCATGTTGGGGGATCTGCTTATTGAAAATGTAACTTTTTATTTTATTTCTGATCAAAAAAACTAAATGAACTAAATGATAAAAAAAAAGATTTGTTCATTTGGATAAACCAGATCATTAAGTCACTAAAATAATCCAATCTTCCAATCACTATTTCTTATTACAATGTGCCATGCTTTTTTTTTTATTTCCTAGCTAGGAATTTGATTCACAATACGCTCATGTTTAAACCTATTAAATTATAATCAATACCTGAAAACTTCCATCATCTCTGTACCTTTTCTGTTCATTCATAGCAATTATTCGATCAAATGATTTTCTCTGCGATGACACAAACTTGTAATGTGCTTTAATCTACTGGGATCATCGTGTATCGAATGGGGCGTGTCCTATTTCCAGACTTTTCTACAAAAAGATTCAGGCTGATTTTTATGTAGCGACATTTATCGAACCTTTCATTTCTAATTGAAATAAAAAGCAAAAAGATGCAGAAAGGGACAAAAAGAAAGCGTGAAGTGGAGTAAATCTGAAGCGTGGTTTCGGTTGAGTGGAAGCCAGTTTTCTCCTCTTTCTTCACCTCCAGTCACACCATTTTCACACTGAAAGCCTCTCTGAGTAAACACAAACTATGTGTGTGTGTGTGTGTGTGTGTGTGTGTGTGTGTGTGTGTGTGTGTGTGTGTGTGTGAAACTAGTGCATTGTCTACTGAATGTCTGTCACACAAACAAAAGAATGATGGGTAGAAAAGGGGTGAAAGTTTCCACTATAAAGAAAGCACTAAAAGCACTGAACTTCTCTGCACTTATGTCATTACTAGATGACACTACGGTGTGACACATATCCAGTCTGTCTCTCTCTCATTCTGTCTTCTCTCTCCTCTCTTGTTCCCCTGTCCCTCGTCTTTCAACTACTTTCGGGAAGTACATGCGACTAAAGTTCTCTACCAGTTATCTAATTCAAGAGGGATTCTGAAACCAAACCCTCCCTCCTTCCCTGTTTTTTTTTTTTTGTTTTGTTTTTTTCTTCCCCTTCTCCCTTCTCTCCCTCCTTCCCTCTCTCTCGACTTGCTCCTCTCTTGTTCTCGTCCCCTCCTCCCCTGCTACAGCACACCTGCTTTCTCTTGGCTGCACGCATTCTCACAGTGATCGGCTCTTTGGCCTGCCGTGCTGCAGCTTCCCTCCATCCTCCTGTGGATTTTCGGCTGGTCGCATTTCACTCCAGTTCTTGCAAACGGCACAGGTAGGACTCGCACCACCAACTTACACACAAAAAACATATACACACACTGCATGACTTTATGTATACAAATGCTATTGTATTCATACAACAAGCAACCCCCCAACACAAACTTACACACACTTTTTCTCATTCTCTCCAATATCATTAGGTACAGGAATGTGGTTTATGCATGTATAGACAGATGATGTGGGATGATTTTTACTTTCTGAGAAATTCATCAACACTTCCATTGCTTGCCTTCAAACATTTTGGGGGTTGAGGGAAACTTTTTTGGTGCTTTTGCTGGTGATTGTGTGTGTGTGTGTGTGTGTGTGTGTGTGTGTGTGTGTGTGTGTGTGTGAGAGAGAGAGAGAGAGAGAGAGAGAGAGAGAGAGAGAGAGAGTTTATAAAGGGGGTGTGGTACAATTGAGACCAGCTGATGCTGCCTAATTTTTTATTTGCATATCTCATTCGTATGTGTCAGTGAACTTCTGCTAAATTCGTCCTACATGTCTTTCTCTTTCTAACCTGTGCTTTTGATATTTGTCACACTGATAGAATTTCTATTTTCTTTTGTGTGACTGTTATCTTCTCAGACAGTGGTGTATGTGTAGGATTTAATAAATTGAGAGAGAAAGAGAGATTGAGAGATGAGTCATTTGTTGTAGAGATTCTTTAAAGTCGTAAATAAAATGCCTGTATTTCTAGCCTTTAGGTCTCGTGACGTAGAAAAAAACTTTTTCCTTTAAACTGAATCTCTAACTACTGAAACTCCAACTCTCAAACTACCCACTGCTCCTTAAACAAGTGTAAGTGATGACAGATATCGCCAATCCCCTGGACTCAGGCCCAAACAAGAGCCTTGATAAAGGAAACTAATACATACTTACAATATTACAGCAATCTATTTGCAATTTAACTGAAATTAAGCTCTGTTTAAATATACATAAGGCATTCAGTTAAGTGCTTTTTTAATTTGAACTACTTATATTTCAGTTAAAGTATTATTGTTACATTACATTTTATTACATACATGTCAGGACTATGAAAAACACCAAAATAAAATATAATATATGCTTTAGTAGTACATTTAAACAGGTTGAGCCATAATTATGTTTGGTTGCCAAATCTGTACAGAAGTATTTAGTATGAAGTACATTTCAAATGTAAATTTTGCAATGGAAAATAAAGAAATGGTGTACGGTGTCACAGGAATGAATGTGAAGTAGTTTTACATAATACTTGTGCACTTAGGTATGCTTCTTCATGGGAAGGAATCAGGCTTTTCATGGAAAGCTCATTAGGCTTCTGCATGCTTTCACATCTCGATTTATTCCTTAATACCCAGATTTCTTGCCAAGTTTGGAGACAACGGAGAGACATAAAGCATATTAAAACATTTTTACTGTCAAGACAAAGATTACATTTCAGTCTGTTTTATGTTAGAGACATCTCTCTTATCTCTCCCAGGTCTTTTACTATATTTAAGGACGTATATATAAAATACATATAAATGTACATATAAATGTACCAAAAGGCATGAGCTAGAGGAAGAGACGGCACCCTGGCACCAAGGTCTCATAAATCCTTTAATAACACTGTTCTCCTTTACGAAATACAGGCTGAGCCGATGAAGCACTTCCCAGCAAACCCCCACCAAATTCCCAACTAACTCAAAACACAACCGGAGTTAAGAAAAGGAGGGGGAAGTGAAGGGGGAGGTTAAGGGGTGCAGGGGTTAGGGGGGTCCAGACAAATATACAGCAGCCTTGAGTGCTTTACAGTATTTCCCATATTTGGAAGTGCAGCTTTAACTTTTATGGGACCATCATCATGGTGCGCAATAAACCCTGGCAGAGAGATTCCTTACCCTGTCATTCAATTCCTAAAGCAGATTCAGAGGTGAGTCCCGGTGAATGAGAAACATGCTGGACACTGGCTATCATCCTTTTTTCCCACCTCTCATTCCTGTCCCTGGAGTCTGGACTTTTAGAGCAGGAATTTCCATTGCTAGACCCAACACACATTGGCTGGATGAGAACGCTTAAAAGTCAGTGAAACTGGTTGTGATGTGGCTTAACCATAAGCATACCTTCTCCCAAACTGACCGTAAACACGCTGAATGTTTTCACTATTAAACAGCAGAGTCGTGGCGCTTTTTCCTCCCAAGACAGGGAATTTTTTTTAGAACTCAGTGGGAAAGTCTTCTCATTTTATTTTCATTTGGTGGGCTTGAGGTGATTGAACCATCAAGAGTTGTGAGTAATTTCCTGATTTATTTTTGTGCAGTGGAAGCAGGTGTAGGGATCAGTTATCTGGACGTAAAACAGTTTTTCTTTGTCTTCATGCTCATCCACTGATAGTTTTCAGGTCAAAAATAAAAGAAAGAAAGAAATCTGGATGAAATGGTGCAATAGAAAATATGACATTGTGGTATTTTCCATTCAACGTTGGTCCAAAAACTTCTCCTTACTCAGGCACAAGGCCAAACCGATATTTTCCTGATTTGTCATGTCGAGTTTCTGCACAAAAATAAAGAAAAAGGACTGGATTATTTTACTTATAACAAAATGTATTTATAGCTATTCAGATGCTTTCTAATATTTAGTATCAAAGAAAAGGCTAGCAAAATGAAAGTTTAGCAAAAACAAAGTTTAGCTGGTGCATGTTGGCTGGCAAGGAAGATAACAAAAAACCTTCATGTTTGATAAAGAGTTCACAACATTAGCGACGATTCATAGCACATTCCATCGAATTTCATATTCATACAAACATCAATGAATATAACAAAAATAATTGTCTGGTAAAGTTGTAATGGCTAAGCAGCTAGCATTAGCAGTGAAGATAACGAACATCTATAAAGATTATAACAATAAATCTCACAGAAATTCTGTCTTTTGCACCAATATTAACTAGTGACCCATAACATTTAGCTAGAAATACCTGTGAAAACTACCTAGCATTAGTAGTTGCGGGTAGTAGAATCTAAAAATATGACTTGAATATTCTGAACATTTGTGAATAGCTTTAAAAGCTTAGCCTTTAGCTTGTAACTGCTGTAGCATTGAAAGTGAAAGCTAGAGTAAGAACGTTTGTGAAAATGGCAGAAATAAGTCTATATATAAATATAAATATAAAATATAAATATATATAAGCTGTATAAGTCGAAACAACATTCACATTATTGTCTTTTGCTAGCAAAAACCCTTTGATTTAAAGCTACATTTCTGGATAAACATTTTAAAAACAGTGTAATTTATCATATTAAGTCTTTTTTAAATAGTCAAGAAAACAAGCATGTGCAGATAAAGAAAATGTGAAATGGTTAGCTGGCTAGTTAAGTGCATTAGCTAGCTAACATTACAAGTTTTAGTGACAGTAGTGTCATCCAGTTAAGTTGAATAAGTTAAACAAATCGTTTAGTTGCTAATACACTTACTCCTAATTTTCTCATGTTTTGTAAAAGTAATTAGCATAATTTCTAGCTAACTATCATGTAAAGTATTTTGGGAATGCTATATAAAAGGTCAGAGAACAGACTTAGGTGCCTAAATAAATCGAATTATATACAAATGAATAAATCTGTTATCAAAAAAATAATAAATGGGACTTACTATCCTGAATGTTCTTTTACATTTTTCCGGCCATTTTTTATTACATTAATTGTTGCTGAAGTCCACATATAACTTTCTTTATCGCAACCATACATTGGTTAAGAAAACTCTTTTAACAAAGCACTGAAACAGGAGACTCCTTACATTAAAACATTGCTGACACTGGAGTCTCATTCATTACAGAAGCACTGACACTCAAGACTCCTTCCATATAAAAAACACTAACACTAAAAACTCCTTCCATTAAAAAAAAAGTACTGACACTAGCGATTCATTCCATATACAAAGCACTGACATTTAAGACAGTGAACTCTCCATATAAAAATCACTGACACTGTAGACTCCTTCTATATACAAAGCACTGACACTGGAGACTCCTTCCTTCAAAAACACTGACACTGGAGACTCCTTTTATAAAAAAAAATTACTCATAATGTAGACTCTTTCATTAAAGAAGCACTGATACTGAAGACTTGAACTTTTTTTACTCAGTTCTTTACTATAGAATCAATATCATAATTGAGGGACCTTCTGACTGCCGTCATAACAGAAAAATGATTCAATACCCAATCAGAATGGAGACATTATTAGCACTGTGGTTTAACCTGAAACACTGTGTTGATTTAGTGCCTTTGGGGTGAAAGTAAATCTGTAGCTGAGACCGCATGTCTTTAATCTCCTGCAGATTCCATTGTGCTTCCTGTCACTACTTTGCTAACACTGTAAAATGGAAAGCAACGTGTGTGTGTTTGCTTTGGGGGGGTGGGGGTGTATCTGCAGGGGGGATGGTGTTATATACAGGTTTAAATACAGGTACAGGTACAAGTGTAAACCCCATTCCCACTTTTCTTAGTAATTTTATTTATCATCTAAGGCCATGACTACACAGACACAAACTAAAAACCAACGAGTTGAGCCGAGTCGAAAGCAAAATGACGACATGCTGTTTCAAGAGCCACGTATCCTTTTTCTGAGCGCTTTGGAGGACCGAGGTGATGCTTTCAGCCAGGCACTGTTTCAAAGCCTGGAAAAAGCCAGCAGTGAATCTTAGCTGGACTGAAAACACACACACACACACACACACACACACACACACACACACACACACACACACACACACATACGGGTTGCCTCCAGGGGTTTACCGGAGTGAAGCAGTTTCCATTAGTGCTGAAGGGTGTGTAATGATCTGGCAGGATTTGCTTGTTAACAAAGTAAAATATTCCCTATTTGCTTTCTCCTCTCTCTCTCTCTCTCTCTCTCTCTCTCTCTCTCTCTCTCTCTCTCTTTATAGATCACGTCATCTTCATGCAGTTTTAATAAACTGCTAATATGAGTCTCATTAGGCCACAAGGACAGTCACCCATTGTGTCCAACAAAGACAAAATTTCTTGTGCTGGAACTGTAAATAGATTGGACCACCGAGTAGGCAACTGAACCCATTATCACTGACCTTCACTTTAGTTTAAATAATAAGATTTCAAAAAATTATTAATAGATGCATTAATGTCATGCTTCGTGATTTCTCCATAAAATCACTTACAAGAGTGAGACGTTACGAACCGAATGCCTTATAAAGACACTGTGTTACTGTGAATCATGGCCACACTGTAATAAAAACTGTAGTCTGTACTAACAGAACGAACATGCAAAAACAGGTAGATGCCATTTTTTAAAATAAAGGTTGAGATGAAATTAAGATTCAAAGCAACACCAGAAAGACTTTTAATCTATTTTGCGGTATTGATAATCTCTGACACCTGTCTGGCTTCGGCAATTTCATCTCATTCCCAGATTTGCTCTGTTGCAACCTGTCTGCCCCTTTAGCATATTTTATAACGAAGACAATCTCATACAGTATCTTTTACATTTCACCAAACGGGGGTTCACATTGAGCTCTTTTGGCCTTTATGGTCTTCACCTGGCTGTAGAACAGGGCTGAACTCAGGGCTGAAAAAATGCTGGGTGGGTGGTCAGATAGCCACGGCAGGAATCTAATACACTGTTAATACACTGAGTAAAACAGTGCTCGAGGGCTCGTCACTCCTGTCTTGGCCTGTTCGTTGAGGTTGAAGAGCGTTAAAAAGAGTTTGCGCTTCAGGCAGAGGTTTTGATCTTTCAGTTAAATGAGAATTTCTTGAATGAGACACGTGGTTATTAAATACCAGTTCCAGAGTTACGGTGTATATTGTAAAACGGATCCATTGTTCCAAAATTAAAAGCTTTTATTCATAGTCAGTGACTTACATTGAAAAAATACACTTGTTATGTAAACAAAAAAAAAAGTTCCTGGAATTCAGAGTTGGGGCCCATTCCATTCAAGCTAAATATCGCATGAGAATATTAGAATATAAAAAAATTGAAAGCCAAAACTATCATGATTATTTACAGATGGTCCCTGAGTAACGATTTTTTTATATTATGATGGCAAAAGCCATTTGACAAAATTGTATAAAATATGTAAAGTTTTGCACAGCAGGCAAACGTAGCAGCATATACTCCACCCTCCTCTTGCAAACCAGCCCTCGTCCACACGCCCACTGCCACATACATATATATATATACTGTTTAAATTGCTCTGTTTGCAAAATGTGTTCTGTAATGTGTTAAATTATTAACAAATTTCAGTGTACTACCCCGTACTGATCACCAGTCTTTAAGACTAGGCCATGTCTCGACTTTCAAGTCATCTTCATTGTAAATTAAGAGATGATAAACAGTGACATAAACATCGAATAGGAGTCTAGCTGGATGAATAAGAAACATACTATAATACTTTTTGAATGTATAAGCATTTGCATTCTCAATACAGAAACAATCTGGGATATAAAATACAGTCTGAGGATTCAGAAGTCTAGTAAATGATAAATGAATAGGAAGCTGCCAAGCACAAAGTATTGCCACTACATTGCTATATGATTAAATTCAATTGATTTAACACAATGGCTTTTAAAATAGCACTTGATCCAGCATATCCTATTATTTAGCATTTTTTTAACTGGGGCATGTTACACACTGTGAAATCATGATGTGTGCATAAAATATACTCTATTCTACCCTGCTTTCAATTGCCATTGTGGTTAGATGTATTGTTTTAAGGATAAGCAAGCATTTATCTTCAACCTCTTCAGCTCAGTTTATTGTGGTGTCCTTGCATTTTATTTTTATACAATTCACAAAACTTGCATGAATGAACGAAGAGACACTTAAAATATGTGTCTCTAGTGAAATCAGAGGTCAGAGGATGTACTAATAGTCATTCATTTTTGCAAGTCTGGTTCTTATGTTGATATCTTGAGAAGAAGCTTTGAGAGGCTTTCATCCAACTGAGGAGGTTGAAGTCATGTGACTGTTTCAAGATAAATAAGATCTTTTTTTGCTCAAAGAGCTTGGGCGATATCATTTTATTTTATTATTTTATGCTCGTTTCTTTATAATCCATTTGAAATCTCGTTTCAGGATGTTTGCGCTTTCTTGAGTTTAAACTCATTTGACCCTCAGAGGTCATTGTCCCAATTTTTTTGCTCGCCATACCATAATTACACCGTACACCAAAAGCAAGAATGAGAGATGAGAAATTGTTTGGATCTGACCTAACCTTGAATTTACTAACCCAGCAATTTTACTTTCATTCAAAAGCATGTTGCCATGCCCAAGTGTGTGTGTCTGTGTGTGTGTGTGTGTGTGTGTGTGTGTGTGTGTGTGTGTGTGTGTGTGTGTGTGTGTGTGTGTGTGTCAGTATGTTTATGGCAGGAGTACTTGCAATATGAAGACTATTTTATTCTCCATGACTAAAAGTGGACCAGTTAGAAGGGAGTCTTAAAACTTTTACTGCTAAACTGCACATAAGATACATACAGGAAAACAATAACATTGAGGTAACAGTAACTCCGCTTCATCAAACCGCCACAATAACGTTGATTGTTTTACTATAGGAACACTACAAATCTTCCAGTGTTTTATTCCTTATATATCACAACACCAGCAACACATACTTCAGTCATATAGTTTTATAGTAATCCAGCATTGAAATCTTCCATCTCTTGAAAAACACTTGAAAAAAATGTGTTTCTGTACTCAGTCTGGTTTTTAATGCTAATCAAACAAACAACATAAATACACAATTTCAGCAGGAAGTGCAAGATACATAATATTATATACTAAAAAGTTGACTTTTCTTTCAATCTGCATTAATATCACCACACGTTCCACAACTCTCACGTCTCCTAAATTCCTTTAGCTTCTTGAACTCCAAAACTCCATTCTGCCTTTTCAACTTTAGACCTCTGACCTTTTGCCCCATATCTTCCACACTCCAGGTCAGTGACAGCATGAGGTTGGCCTGTCTTACCCTGCTCCTGGTGTCCATGTGCTGGTCTCTGCCCTTCCGTCAGTCTGGGTTTTTGGACTTCATGATGGAGGATGAGGCACCTTCAGGTGATGGGGCAATTACACCTATAGAGCCGGTTCCACCTAGAGAACCTGAGGGACCAGTTTGTCCCTTCAGATGCCAGTGCCATCTGCGTGTGGTGCAGTGCTCTGATTTAGGTAAGGTTCACTATTATGCATCACATACAGGGTAATCACCTATAGCATCTTATTAATTAAGTCTACCATCGTAGGATATCAAGTCCCAGTTAAAGCCATTTTAGTTTTAGATTATAACGATTACAAAGTTCAGGTACTCATGTAGGTGAGGTGAGGAGGCCTGGGGTGCAGTCAGAGTTCTGATTTATTCCAAAGGTGTTCAATAGATTTTTTACTCCGACCCTTGTAGATCGTGATAGAGCTGGCTTTGTGAACATTGCCATGCTGAAACAGGTTTGGGTCTATTTCAAGTGAAGGGAAAATTTAATCCCACCACATCCAAAGACATTCTATACAATCATGCGCCAGTTAGTAACTCTCCTGGAGAGCTTTCGCATGCAGGGGTGTCCAATCTTTTCCACAAAGGGCCGGTGTGGATGCAGGTTTTCATTCCAACCAAGCAAGTCCACACTTTTTTTTACCTGTTCAAGCCTAATGATATTTATTTTTAATGACTATCAGATGTGGGCCTTGATTGTTTGGAATGAAACCCTGTAACCACACCTCCCCACCTTTTACAGGTTGTCCATTGAAACGTACAAAGTATGAATCTCCAATGGCTTGAAGCGTTTAGGATTCTGAAGAACTAGAATTTTACATTGATATCTTTGTAACTTTGTTACATTGTATATCTTTGTAAAACTACAGCTAAAAATAGAAATATAAGGATGGTTTAGGAGGCCAAATTCTATCACTTGGATTGATCTGTACCTACCAAACTTGTTTTAATTGCATTACATGACTTTTTCTGCCTGCAAGGAATGCTGATTTTGAACAGCGGTCCAGCTATAAATCCTTTTCTCCTGACTGTGTAATACTCTTGTCTTTGGTAAGCAGTGCTGATGATCCAAAATATGAAGCAGAAAGGTAAAAGATTTATAATCGGGGAAGACAGAACTTTGGCTCGTGTGCCTCTTTCCTGCTCGTCTCCTGCTTTTACAACTCTGTCAGCCTTTATTTTAAACTATCTAGTGGTGTTGAGTTTCCAGGCTTGAGAAAGCTTTGACTTTTCACTTTTTATGACACAGGAATTGAGTGTCTAAGAAGATTTTTTTCTTGATCTTGCCATCTTCAAGTCATTAGGTTAATAACATAGTCTGACTGTTTGGATGTCTCGAAGCCTTCACTTCCTTTCACAAGCGAGTAGAAAGACAGCCCAGATTTTCTAATTACTTTCACAGATTCCTGTCTGTGTCTGAGCTTGGTGGGGGGTGGACAAGATCTTCTTCCATGACTTTTTTTGTAGGAAAGGTATCTGAGCTAATTAGAGATTTTAAACTGAACTATACTCAGTTGTACAATACATTGTTTTCGTTTCATTCCAGTAATTGATGTTAACAGTGCTAACATGAAGTGAAAAAACTCACATTTAAGACAAAACGTTTGAGTGTATTTCAGTGTACACCATGTACACCATGTGAGCCAAGGATCTATTAAAAAAACTGAAGCAGAATCCATTTATAATAGTATTTAATAATGAGCAACGTTTCCAGATTTTGCCAACAAACCAGCCACTTGGTTTATCTTGGCAAACTAGACGAGCTCACAAAGCTCAAAAATTCTTCTTTTAAAAATCACCTAGAAATGAAATTCACTAATATCAATAGTATTTATTTCCCATTCAGTGCATAATCTTTTCCCTGTGGTGATTATTTTTGCATTTGCTTGACTAATGTTTTAGCGAAAAAATCAAAAATCGCAAAAAACCAACAGCTACACAGTAGCTTTTTTCCCCCGAAGCAAACCCGTTAAAGATCCTTAATTCTGTGTGGATGCTATGATTTGTATCATATTTCCAGGTAAAGGCTAATGTTCATTCTCCAGCACATGTTTCCACTCAGTTTTTGCATTCTGAATACAAATCAAACAAAACGATTGTGTATTATTATTTCAGTTTCTAATATGCCAGAATGTTCAGGATGTTTAATATACAACGGGCAACTTCGGACCGCTTCAAATCCAGGATAAATAATGAACAAAATGGAATCTGTTCTTAATAAAAAAAAGAAGTGATGCTGAAGCTTTATTCAATTACTATTACACTTTGAGCAATAGTGGAAAATCATGCTTACAGTCATTTCAGCCTCAATCCTCCCAAAAACTGATCCTGAAAATATATGTATTGGGGGAAAAAAAAAACATTAATAGAAAACACATGATCAGATGGAAAGATAAAAAAAAGCTTTTTTCCATTTAGTGAAGCTCCCTAAAGGTTAAAGAGAAAAAAGGAGGGAGTAAAATGATGGAGTGAAGGTTGGACTTCCTACCATGCAGGCCTCATCTGTTCCACAGGCCTCCTGGCAGCCATCATGGGGCGAAGGAGAGGGTAGAGGAGGGAGGTGGCAGGTCTGTTCTCTATCTAACCTTCAGCCATAAGCTTTATTTCTATCATGCTTTCATGATAACATACAGATTTGAGGAACCCGAGCATAAAATCAAATACAAATTCATAAAACTGAACATGAAATGTATGAAGGTCTTGTAAAAATGAGATGTTATGTCAGTCAAACATGTCTTGAGCCATATTGGGTCCCTTCCTTCCTTCCTTACAATCCTCAAACCTGTAAGTAAAATAACTTTTTTAATAAGTAAAATAAACTTTTAGTTAATAGCAATGCTTAAAGAGCTACCTAGGCTTACGTAAGCTACTGTAGTTATGACATTTAGCTGCAGAAATATTGATAAAAGTCTCACCCAACATCCATCAGTTGTCATATAGTCCACCCTTAATGTATTACTTGATTCAGTACTTTAGTTAACAGTGATGCTCATAAGGGTACATAAGCTCTTCGTAACGTAACGTAACGTAACGTAACGTAACGTAACGTAACGTAACGTAGCGTAACGTAACGTAACGTAACGTAACGTAACGTAACGTAACGTAACGTAACGTAACGTAACGTAACGTAACGTAACGTAACATAACGTAACGTAACACTTGTCTTGAGACCCGGTTTAACACTTGTCACTTGATGTGTTTATGAAGATTTTCTGTAACTATTAGATTTATGAAAATGTTATGTATCTACAGGGTTTATGAAGGTGTTATGTAGCTGTGGAATTTTTTAAAGTGTTATGTAGCTATGGAGCTTAGAAAGTTGTTATATAGCTTTGTGGTATATAAAGGTGATATGTAGCTGTGGGGTTTATGAAGGTGTGTACATATGGGATTTATTAAGCTGTCATGTAGCTATGGGAATTATGAAGATGTTATGTATATACAGGGTTTATGAAGGTGTTATGTGGCTTTGGGATTTATGAAAGTGTAATGTAGCTATAGGGTTTATGAAGGTGTTATGTAGATATGGAATTTATAAGGTGTTATGTAGCCATGAGGTTTACGAAGGTGTTATGTAGCTATGGGATTTATAAAGGTGTTATGTAGCTGTGGGGTTTATAAAGATATTGTGTAGCTGTTATGTAGATATGGGATTTAAAAGTGCAAATAAAAGTGACTATGACAAAACAGATTTGTAACACGATCAATTGTATCATTTCGACTCAAGCAGCTGGACTTCATTGCACATGCAGTGCTCTTGTTTTGTTTTCATTTTGACCTCTGCCTCAACTTATAACATTATTGTCATTAGTCGATGATTTGTTATGGAAATTTGAAAGCACATTATTCCCCCATTACCTCCTGCCGTGACTAGACTTTAGTCATGTTGTGCAAGTCGTGCATCGACTGTTTGTTCAGAAAGAGAAGGATTTTTCTCCAGGAGTAGATTGTGTTTATATAACACTTGTAATATTCTTCAATAAATTGTAAAGTGCAGCAAATTGCGAATTGTTTATCCAGAGCGTCCATGTAGACTTTATCTCCAGTATTATATTGCTGGTATAAAGTTTGTAAATGATATTATGTGAATGCCTTTTAAGTAAACATGCAATGATTTGGCCCACACTCGTGGAAGTGCTCCAAACTGAAAAACAAGAGACTTGACTAAACAGAATAGGCTGAGATAAACATATGAGAGGTCCATTAAATAATGATACATCAGGGGTTTAAGTATCCATACTGTTGCTGGTATATCATACACACAGACATTCACTATGTAAACAAAAGTTTGTGGATCTCTGACTATAGGGTTGGTATGTGAACATCCCATTCCACATTTAGTCCCATTTGCTGTTGAATTAACCTCCAACTCTTCTGGGAAGATGTTTCACTGGATTTTGTGGAGATTTTGTGCTTATTCAGAAACAAGGGTGTTAATAAAGTCAGGGAGTAATGTAGGTGAGGTGAGGAGGCCTGGGGGGGTGCAGTCAGCGTTCACATTTCTAATGTTCAATGGGGTAGAGCTCAGAGGTCTATAGCAGGAGATCTCCCACTCCAACCCATATAGAGCATATCTTCTCGGAGCTGGCTTTGTGCACAGGGGCATTGTCATGCTGGAACAGGTTTGGGTCTCCTAGTTCAAGTAAATGGAAATATAATATAAAAAAAATTATATAATGGATAATAATACTACTGTATCCAAAGATTTTCAATACAATTGTATGTTTCTAAGTTTGTGGTTACGAGGAAAATGAGATAAGGCTGGAAAAGCCAGGTGTCCCAGTACTTTGCCCATATAGTGAACTATTCAAACTGTTTATATACGCACACACACACACACATACACTAATGGATGGAGATTTGCTGAGCTTTCAGGACCAGAATTGGGCATGTAAGAGACTAAAACAAACCAGAAAATGATTCATGACATAAAATGATATGAGTCACATCTGGCAACAACAATTCCTGAAACACATTATACGTTGAAGTCTAAATGACTGACATTTCTTTTTGCCAAGTTAGTCAAAACAAAATGTCTTTTTTATTTTATCTCCTCTGAGACTTGCGCCACATTCTCTACAGCCAGTACCTAGCACTGATCTCAGAGACCAGGTATGTGATGCGTGATTGCAGCCATATCCCTAAAAACGTCCCACCAGAACTCCTACATTATTCAACTTGTTAGGATTTGCAGCATGACACATGGCATCTTGAATTACTTAGATAAAATTGTCAAAGGTTTAGGTTACATCCAGGGGGTGGGTTAGAACATTTCTGGTTTGTTAGAGAAAACAGAAAATCTGCTGCCTATATTGATTTGAATGATAAATTATTAATCAAATCTCAGATGATGGCAGGCTGATAATGTGGTATGAACACTGCATTGTATAATATATTAGTATGTAACCAATGGGGGGGTTGTAGCTTAGTGGTTATGTCATTGGACTTTGGATATGAAGGAAATAAGATAAATGTAAGTTGCTTTGGATAAGGGTGTTACATTTAAATAGAACATAAATGAATAAACAACACTGATTTTGTACATTTTCCGAGAAAGATTTTTCTCCATGTTCTTTTGCTTTGTAAGTGTTTGTGTGTTTTAGGAATTAAATTTTTACTTTACTTTCCAATTTTAAAGCAAAATTAGCAGAAATTCTAAGTCAAATTTATTCTGAGATGCAGAACAATTAGCTCAACTACAAGTGGACTACTTTTCAACGACAAATAAGAATAAAATTGTGGAAAATCTGGCTACAGTGGAAGTTGATCTAGAATAATTTGATATATAATGTATATTTTTGGCATTTCTTCTTTTTCAGCATGGTTTCCCACTTGCACTCACTTGACACAATGAAAAATAACACAGAATAATGTTAGTGGATGAAGTTAAAGGTCCAACCACAGGGTTTTTGTTTGCTTAAATCAATGTTTTTAAGTGTTTTAAGCTAAAGTAAAAAAAAGAAAAAAGTAACAAAATAGAAAAAAAATTCTATGTAATCCAAAGGTGATTGTTTCCGGTTTCTTTATATAAAGGATGAATTTATGCAAACAAATTTATAGGGATTATAAATGTATGATTTTTTTTATTTAAATATACATTATTTCTTTATATAGGTTTTGAAATAAAATTGTTAAAAAATTATAAATTGATATAGAGGGATGCTTATAATTGTTAAATTTACTTTATGTTTCTCATTGAGCAATATACTTTATATGTTGTTAATAAAGTAAATACCTATACTGCACGTCCAGCATGTACATTCCTTTCGACTTTGCACATTGATCTGTTTTTATTAATTGTGCCTATGTCCTTGACAGGGTTGAAAAATGTTCCAGAGGATATCCCATCAGACGCCCATCTGCTGGACCTACAAAACAACAAGATCACTGAGATCAGAGAGAACGACTTCAAAGGCCTCAAAGGACTCCATGTAAAACCCTTTCGCTCTACCCCTCTCCCCTCTCTCTCTCTCTCTCTATCACTATCACAGCCTTGGCTTGAATGCTCAAGAACTGGCTAGGTGAACTCTTCTTAACTCTAGAGTACATTTTATGAAGAGAACGTTGTTTAACATAATTCAACTGTTCCAAACCACAGCGGACGCTCTAAGGACTTTGAAATGCGCTTCTTCTCTATTTTAAAACGAATGGGAATGAAAAAAGAACGTCACTTAAACAAGCTAAAACATTCCTGGACATTTTGTTGGAACAGCAACACAAAAAAAAAAAACCATTTCAGAGCAATTAAAGAGTTAAGTATCAGGTCTGGTTTCCAGAAAAAATACCAGCAATTGCTCAACCTTAAACTCCTACAAAAATGCATTAAATCCAGCCATGCATGGCACATAAAAGACGTTTGAGAGCTCATCTTTCACATCTCTTCCATGTCAGACCTGACAATGCTGTGGGTCCAGGTGCAGGCTTAGAAGCGGTTCAGACTTCTGTGTGCACATTTATAGTGCATTCAGTACAATATATACAGCCTGCTTGCAAAGAGCTGTTTCAATGCTAGGTTATTTGCCCTGTGAGAAGTAGCACATTCTCAGCATTTCTGTCTATCCAAGAGAATGGCAGGAGTGGGTGGAGAGAGAGACCTTTCACGCTATATTTGGTAAAAACATTATAACGCCCGTCTCCGGGTCTGCAGAGATTTAAACGCAATCCTGAAGACACATGTGGAGAACAATCCACAATGCTCAATTCTTAATGAACATTTCATTGCTTTTTTTGTTGTTTTTGAGGGGGCCGAATGTGAGAAGTGAGGACTGTTCCTGATTCGATAGTTTACAGACTAGAGTACCACAAAGGACTAACAAACAACTTAACCATTCATGTGTTCAGAAATGTGCTGAACACATTTACCATTCTGATCTGACACTACAGATGTGTTTTCATTAAGAAATCCTTCTTTATTCACTTCTATTCATATTTCTCCATTAAAAAGTACAACATATACAATAATCCTCTGCATCTTTGTTCATACAGGCCCTCATCCTGGTAAACAACAAGATCACTATCATCCATGCCAAGGCCTTCGCTCCTCTGGTCAACCTCCAGAGGCTTTACTTGTCCAAGAACATGCTAAAGGACATTCCCAACAACATGCCCAAGAGCGTCCAGGAGCTGCGCATCCACGAGAACCAGATCACCAAAATTAAGAAGGCCTCTTTCACTGGCATGGTCAATGTCATTGTCATGGGTAAGACAGGAAGTCATGGCCATATTTATATCAGACATACCAAAAGGGTTCTTTGGAAACTTTAGCACAGGCCGCTAACACAAGAAGCACCAACGTAGGATGTTAATCACCCTGAATGCTTTAAATAAATAATGAAACGAGAATTTGTTACATTTGTTACAAGTTTGCGTGGAACTAAAAAATACAAAGTTAATATCCCTTACCATCTCATTTAATATTTATCTTCTCAATCCAGATATCAGGTTCCTGGTAAAGTCAATCATACATTAAATTTTTATAGACGAACATGAAAATGTGCACCACAGTGTATACAGCGAATATGTATATCATTCCTTTAATCCTGAACAGCCATGCAAGGATGATTGCTTTATTGTTGCCACCCCTTATAATTCGCATGCCACCCCCTTGCCACCCCATAAATAATTTTTTAGATCCGCCCCGTACAACAGGGTGATTTTCATTTGGTTAATTTCGCTTTACCTACCCAAAACACTTAAAAAACCAATTTATATAGGTGTATGAAATAATTCCAGCAGTCCGTTACATAAAAAACAGGTAAATCTGAAATCCTTTGTACTTTAGCTTGTCCCTATTTAAGGTTTTATAAAAAACAGCAATGTTTTTCAAAATCCTATAATAAAAGCAGCTGACAAGTCATTTAAAGATTCCTCAGAAGCATGTGGTGTAATAAAAACCAATGTTAACATTTTCTGAAACAGCAAAAACCATAGGTCTAGGTAGAGTTTTGGATTGTGGCTGGTGAAGAGGTGGCATGTGTGTGTGTGTGTGTGTGTGTGTGTGTGTGTGTGTGTTCCAGCACCTGTGTGTTCCTTTGTATGTAATTACACAGTGCATGGTTTTCTCTTTGTAGAATACGGCCACTCTTTATTCATATGCATTTATTCAGCTATAAAAACCTTGTTTTCCATTTGGACTCCTTCAGCCGTGAGTGAACGGATTGTGTCAGCACGGCTGCAGCACCATTGCCCTCGGCATTTGACATTTGCACCTGCACAAATCAGCCGATCAGCTTTTGCAATTCAATTACCAGCCATTTTTACTTACCCATACAGATAGAGAACACTAGTGGTCCTCAAAAAAGAGTGTAGTATTACTTTGTAGCATGCAATTATGCTTAATTCATGCGTAATAATATAATTCTCATCTTTCAGAGCTTGGCTCCAACCCCTTGACCAGTTCTGGTGTGGACGCAGATGCTTTCAAAGATTTGAAAAGGGTTTCCTACATCCGTATCGCTGACACCAACATTACCAGCATTCCCAAAGGTCAGAAACACACACCACTGCTGTTTCACTGGGTAGATTTGACTCAGTTCTATCATTATTTTTGGTTCAAAGTTGACTGCATACCAATTCCTTCCCATTCCTTGTCCTATAATTTGAACTGATTACTCAATAGTACTTTGTCCTATTTTATCCTGCTAACAAATCCAACTTTGCAGGACTGCCCACTGCTCTGTCAGAGCTTCACCTGGATGGGAACAAGATTACCAAAGTCACTGCTGACAGCCTGAAAGGTCTCAAACACCTGGCTAAGTAAGAACCTTAAGAACCTGTTCATGTTCTTTTGCTAAGTCCATCCAAGACTGAGTGCAAGGGCAGATGTTCTGAACATTTATCAGAATGTGTCATTATTTTATAAAAAAGTACAGTTTTTTTCAACATAGCACTGTGCATCAGGCAAAGAAATTCCATGGTCTATGGAGTTCCACCCAAAGTGTATTTCCACTTCACAACCCTGTGTTCTTAATGTCTAGCAGATAAAGTGATTGCTGTAAATGTATGTGTGTGTGTGTGTGTGTGTGTGTGTGTGTGTGTGTGTAGGCTTGGCCTGAGCAATAATGAGATCAGTGTTGTGGAGAACGGGACTATGGGCATGATGCCACACTTGAGGGAGCTCCACCTGGACCACAACGTTCTAACCAGTGTGCCTGCTGGTTTTCCTGAGCACAAGTACATCCAGGTAAGCATGACTTTTAGAAAATAAATTTTTCCCATTACAATCCCAATACAAAGGGAGAGAGGGAAGTGGCATGCCACTCTGCCACTCCTGGGCCCCTGAGCAAGACAATCAAACCCATAGCTGCTTAAATTGCATACATATAAATCAAATATTCTTTTGCTAGTCTGCTCCTTTAGAGATTAGCTGGTAGACCACTGTGGTATTTCTTTCTTTTTCTTTTTAGGTGATCTACCTCCATTCCAACAAGATAGCCAGTGTAGGAACGGAAGACTTCTGCCCTCCCAGCTTCAACACTAAGAAGGCCATGTATTCCGGCATCAGTCTATTCAGCAACCCTGTGCCGTACTGGGAGGTCCAACCCATCACCTTCCGTTGTGTTTTTGACCGCTCTGCTGTTCAGCTGGGCAACTACAGAAAGAAATAGGACGTCCAGTCATAGTGCCTTACCACTGTCCCTGTCCCGCATCCCACCCCATCCCTTTCCCAGTCCTTGTTCCCCTTTCCGAAACACCTCAAGTGTGTAACTAGGAAAATTCGAATGTCATGACTCGGATGACACAAAATGTGTTCTGGGTATACTGAAAATGGCACACAACAGGCAATACTGGGCACTAATCACGCATAATCGAGTAATAAACAGTAACAACATCAAGTATCTTGCACATTACATGTTACAAAAAAGAAATAGCTAAACATGTATCAGGCTTTGTTCCTTTTTTGTTCTCCTATTCAACCCTATAGCACTACAAGAACCTTAAATGAAAGAGCAGAATGAAATAATTACAAATGTATTATTGGTAAAAAAAAAAAAATGACCACTTATAAAGATAATCAAGTGCACATATATATATATATATATATAGAGATAAATATATATATATGTATAATCCTTTGGTTCAAAACAATGTGGTTCTATTCAGATTTTTTGTTGTGTTCATATAAAGAAAGATCCACTCCTGCCCCTCTCTGGATCTTATTCTTTGGGACTTTTCTAAATTGACAAGGCAGGCCTGCTGAGCGGGCAGCGGAAGGTTCATTTAACTCCACAGTACCAGGAAAAAAAAAAAAGAGCTGATACACCAGGTGCACTCCTATTATTACCTGTATAGCAGTAGTGTTCAGTGTGTGCTGTTAGAACTACAGCCATCATGCTCAAATTTTCCTTTTTTTTTTCTCTTTTTTTCTCTGTAGTATTCATTTTAATAAGACGACACAAAGAATTGTCACACTGCAGTACATTATTTTCTTCCTCTGTCTTCAAACGAGCGTTTTTGTTTGTTTGTTCGTTCGTCTGATCGTTTCAAACCGAGCTGCCATGCCGGTTTAGAAAAAAAGCAAGAAGTAAAATAAACTAGATTGTCTGTTTTTTTTTTTTAAATGGAAGCCATTTTCCAAAGATCTACGCTTTTTTTTTTTTTTTTTACTATTCTTCTACTTCTTCTTCTTCTTCAGCAAGGGTGGCGTGTCATGTTTAAATGTGTGCATTTTTTCCTAAAAGAGGAGTGGAATGAGCAGGTAGACGTGGCTGAACGTGTCCCCCCCTCTGTCCTGTGTTAGTGACTGTCACATGTATAGAAGCTGTAAATAAATGCTGTTTAAAACCGAATCCCTTTCATTGCTTAAAGTAAAACTAGCACAGTAGTCAACCAGATTTTAAAATATCGGCAATAAAGGTGACTTCTTTCCTGAGACGGGGCCTCGTGTCCGGAGGTAGGTCCTTAAAAAAAGTAATAGCTAAAGTTTGGACAGATTAACACACACCAAGTGCATTATATGGACAAAAGTATCGAGGCACCCGACCTCCCAAGCTGTAAGTGGTTTCTCCACCAAACTGTAATGCCTTTGGGTGCAGTAGCATGAAATTTTCCCATCACTTGAACTCTGAGACCCAAAACCTGTTCCAGCATGACAATGCCCCAGGCACAAAGCCAGCAAGATATGCTTTACATGGGTTGGAGTGGAAGATCTTTAATGGCCTGATCTAGAGCTCCGACCTCAACCCAATTGAACACCTTTGGGATGAATTGGGAATGCTGACTCCACCCCAGGCCTCCTCACCTCACCTACATCAGTACTTGACTTTTTTTGTACTTACCCGTTACTAAACCCTTGTAAGAACAAGTCTCCCAAAATTTTGTGGAGCATCCTCCCAGAAAGACGAAGGTTATTATAACTGTGGAATGAGATGTTCGTCAAGCACATATCAATCTAATGCGCATTAGTGTCCACAAACTTTTGACATGGAGGAAGCCAGAGCCGAAGTCAACGCAAAACTTCAGGCTGATTGTACTCCAGGGCCTCCTCACATCACCTACATCAATAACTGACCTTACTAACACTAATGAAGCTGATTAAACACAAATCTTCATTAACACACAGTCAAAGTCTAGTGAAACATCTTCCCAGAAGAGCAAATGGGCACGAAATGTGAAATGGGATGTTCAAAAAGTACAAACGAATCTCATAGTCAGGTTTCCACAAACTTTTGTCTATATAGTATAGGATATGCTTGTGGTTGTTTTGATGCAGCCTCTCAAATGTACAGAAGCCACAGAAAAGGACATTTATTATAAGACAAATTGTTCAAATTTGATATATACTGAATATTTTCAATATTAAATTGCGGCACAAGACAAAATTGTTCAACCCTACCTCAATGTGTGGTTTGTGCCATTCTTTTCTTGGGAGTACAAGGGAACATAATTGAGAATGCATTTTGGGTTAGAGAGGTGATACTAACCAGTCATGGGAAAATTGTGGTTAAGCATTAATAGCAGGAACAATGCTGCACTTGTCTCAGAGGATGCACATGCTAACACTTAGCCTTCCTAGGTGGCCTTGGAGAGATATCTAATGGATGGAAAGTGGTAAGAAGAACCAACTTGGAAGAAAATGGGGGTAAAACAACAATACAATTGCAATTACCAGATGTTGATTTCAAGTCATTACACTATACTTTTCGGTTCCTGATCCACTGAAGACCTGGAATGCGGAAAAACTAAATTAGTCATCTACGGTAATTCGGAACTGTTGACTAAAGATTAAAGTCTAAGTGAATACGCATTTCCCAGATACATGAGATAAAATTCTCATGACTAAGACAGTGCGTAACCCATTGTATACTTGTGGAAAAAAACTATTATATATACTTTAAAAACATTTATATACAAATAAATGGTTTGAACATGACATTATGGATGATTTATCAAGTTTAATAGGCAAACGCTGGCCAAGTAAAAAAAAGCTAGAAGATAGCAGAGTGTCAGTTCATCAATTAGAGCTGTTCTCGAGAACTGTAAAAGTTAATGTTACAAAAAAGAACCTTAACTGGGTGTATCTTCTATGCAATATTCATATTTTAATATAAATTATGTTATTCCTGATAAACTGAGGGCAAAAATTACCTTCATCTGTTCAGGGTGTACAAACGTTTGCACTTCATTTCGGAATAGAAGAGAATACTCTCTCTCTCTCTCTCTCTCTCTCTCTCTCTCTCTCCATCTTTCACTCTTTTAATTCTTTTCTCTTCATGTCTCTGTCTCTCTTTACTATATGTATCTTTCTATTTATTTTCTCACTACTGTATATATCACTCTGTCTTTTCTCTCATCCCTCTCTCTATCTTCTTTAAATCTCTCTCCCTCCATATTTGTCTTTTTTAATCTGTCTGCATTACTCTGTTCTTTCTCTTTACCTTTTTCTGTCATGTCCATTCGTATCTATGTTTTGTGTCTCTATTTCCTTAGTCTTTCTCTCTCTCTTTTCTCTTTTTCTCTCTTTTCTCTCTCTCTCTCTCTCTCTCTCTCTCTCTCTCTCTCTCTCTCTCTCTCTCTCGCCTGTTTGCTGATCTGTATTTCTACTGTATATATTTCTCTGTATCTTCTTTCTCCCTCTCTCCTCCCTATTTTAATCTATCTATCTATCTATCTATCTATCTATCTATCTATCTATCTATCTATCTATCTATCTATCTATCTATCTGTCTGTCTGTCTGTCTGTCTGTCTGTCTGTCTGTCTGTCTGTCTCTAGTTTCTGTCATTTTATGATATTCCTTCTCTCTTTCCTTCCCACTCACTCTCTTCATTCTTTTTTTCGTTAGCTCTGTATTTTCTCTTATCTCTCCACCTATCATCTTTCATCCTCCCTCCTCCAAATTATGATTTTATCTTTTCACTCTATATGCCTTTTCTGTTCTCCTTTGCTTTCTCTGCTTTATTCTTCTCTTTCCGTGTCTTTCTGTGTGACTTATCTCTATTTTCTTTCATTATTATTTCTCTCTTTCTTCAGAATCTTTTCTTTCTTTTTCTGTCTCAGTCTCTCATGCTTTCTCTCTACTGTATGTATTTCTGTTCTCTTTGTCTTTTTATCATCTCATTCCATGCTTCTTCGTCTTACTCTGTCTTTTTTTTCCTGTTTTCTTCTTTCCTTTATTTTTTGCTACGCATTTGTCTATATTGTCTGTCTGTCCGTCTGTCCGTCTGTCTGTCTCGCACTCGCGGTGTCTCTTTCTTTCTTTTCTACAGTGCCCCCTGCTGGTAAATACAATTATGCCACGTTTTATAATCACAGCTCAATATGTCACAAACCAAAGGAATGCTATGGTCGGCCATTACAAAAAATAAAATAAAATAAAATAAAAAAGAAAGAAAGAAAAAAACCACAAAATAATCACACCCTTGTAAAACGTTTCCTATGAAATTGCCCCAGTCTTTCTGGGTTCTGCTCATAAAATGGACACACAGCATATCAGGAGGTTTTAATCACGCCAAGAAGTAACAGCTAAGTCAAAACTAACATACATTTTCTTACAAGACACACTGATGATGCAGTGAAGTGCTTTGTGCGAATGGGAAACTCATTTCTAAAGAAAAGGATGTCAAAAAGCAAGCAGGAAATAAATGTCTGGAGCTAAGAAGTGGTCGGAATTAACATGCCTATGTTGGGTCATTAATAATGACTGATAAATCCAACAAGATGGCTAAAAATCTGACACATTAATATGGAGTTTTACTGCCTCCTACATCTCTACATCCTCCAGGCTTAAAATGGAGCAGGCCCTGTCACAACCCCTTGGATTTTTTTTTTTTTTTTTTTTTTGCAATTTGAGTACTCTCATAGTTTAGTCCTTCCTTTAGGGTATAGTGGTAAAGCATGTGTGTGTGTGTGTGTGTGTGTGTGTGTGTGTGTGTGTGTGTGTGTGTGTGTGTGTATGCAGGACAAAATGAGTGGAAGAGAGGGACAGTGTATCAGTGTACGACTGTGTGTATTTGTGTGAATGTGTGTGCGGGGGTGGCTAGTGAGAGAGAGAGAGAGAGAGAGAGAGAGAGAGAGAGAGAGAGCTGTTAGAAGCTTGAACTACTGCAGGAGGAACCTCCTGCAAAACAGAAAACTCGATTTCCATAAACTGAGCAATGTTAAAAAAATATTAGAAAACAGCTATATACATGTTCAGACCCAGACTTAGATCCCTAAGGCACAACCAGAGCAGACACCTAAAGAAAAAAAAAACTTACTGAGACAAAATAAGAAAGAATCCCAGAGAAGAACTAATGTTTGAGACGATACACATAGACCTACACTGACATCGGTATTTACAATCGTTCATTGATAAACATCAGGGGTTAGAGAAAGGATTAGCATGTGTGTGTGTGTTTGTGTGTGAGCTGATTTAAGTCAGTCGAATACACTTTCCGTGACATCTTGTTGACTTTCTGACCACTTGTGCAATAAAGTGTGTGTGAGAAAGTGAGAAGCTCAACAGCATATTGCTTGTTTTTTTGCACCACCATTATGTAATTGCATCACTTATTACACCAGAGGGGTCTTTTGAATTCGGTGAAAACAGGTGCCTTTAATTAAATAAGTGGCCTAAATGCAGCTAACAAGCTGTAGCAGAAGATTTAGTCAAATACTGCCAGTTTTGTAATAAATAAATAATAATAATAATAATAGTTACAAAAATACAATAATCAGTTTGTTATTTTGTCATGTACTTCAAGTATTAAGTGTATTGCCATTTGCGCAGATAAACTGCAGTACATGTACATTGGAATTCTTTTGCATTTGTAACTAAATTCAGCTTTATTCACAAAAGCCTTTACACAGTATTTACACAAAGTAAAATACACAACTAGACTTTCTAATTAAAAATAAATATAAGTTATCAAAAGGCTTCGAGACCAATGGTGCTGACTGGTACTATTCTCAACCACGTCTGCGATTTTATCATGGACAGCAAGTTAGAACAAAGAGCAAACATGGATTTCTGTGTAAAACTGGGTAAATCTGTCACAGAGACGTTTGACATGACATTGACATTAACATTCGGGGAGACTTACGTCACAGGAAGACGACGAGCGTTTAGTAAGGCTTTCAACCAGCTCAACGTCCTGAAAATGTCAAAACCATTCGGCAACTTGTGCATGATGATCGCCGTAGAACAAGCCACGTGATCTCACGTCTGCACCCACCCTACTCGCCAGACTCTGCTCCTGTGGACTTCGCGCTCTTACTGATGATAAAGATCCAGCTCAAAAGTTGCCCTTTTGACACCATTGCGGGGATCCGGCGCAAATCGCAGAAGGAGCTTGACATACTTGAAAAGAAGACTTCCAGGACACATTCCAGAAGTGGCAGGAATGCTGGGAGCACTGTATTGCTGTGCAAAAGGACTTTTTTCAGGCTAACCTGTGTAAATCTAGATAAAGTTCTTTCTTGTCAACAAAGCTAGTTTGAAAACCTTTTTTGTATACCACCTCATATACGTTATAAAAAGTAGTGAAATGAAATTAATATTATTGCACATTGTGTAAATTGTACGTTGTTGGCTGTACATGTACTTAAGTAATACTGCACATGTTGGTCTACAGAAGTGAGATGCACCTAGATTAATACACTTGTGATTGATGATAGCACTGTTGTACATGACTTTGTTGTTCCAGCAAATTAATAAGCAGGGTCCACAAAGACTTTTTCAATCGATTTGTCGACTTTTTTAGACTCCTTGAACACAACATTATCTCAAAATGGGGCCAATCATCAAATCTAGTGACTTGTAGTTAATACATTTCTCCAGCTTACATCAGCTTACATAAGGCAGCCTTAGTCAACTTACTAGTTGTGATGTCTGACTATGCTGTTTCTCAATGACCAAACACTGATCACCACTGTTTGTCCTATCTTCTATCTTCTTCAAGTTTCATTTGAAGCTGTCCTCTTAGAAATACACTATACTGATAAAAATATTGTGACACCTGACTTTTCCAGCTGACTATTTTATTTATTGTTAAAATTTTTGTAATTATTATTAAATGATGAATTTACTAACTACTTGAAAGCAGTAGATAAAGTCTGAGCAAGTTAAGTAGAGACCCACCACCTGGTCCTTTATGTTTAGAGCATCCATGTGATTAAGTAGTGGGTTCATGTTTATGTAAATTTGCCTTCTATTCTCTTTTATCTTTTCGCCCAATGCGTTGCTCACCCTGATATTAAAAGTACATTACCAAAAGGTCAGTGTTTGTTGGTCGCCTGTGGGCTTCCTCTGTGGTTTTAGAACCTGTATAATTTGGTGCATGGTTAAATTACTGCCACACGGAGACATGTAAACATTCTGAAATGGAACCACATGGGTCACTTAACAGCTTTAAACATTAAACCGTATTTGATTTAGATCACTTCGACAAGCATTTGGCAAATGTAGAAAATGAAATACATAAACAGCAAAGCCCAATCACTTGTTTATCTCAAACTCCTATATAATGTATTGCGATAATGAAACTACTTATGATCTTCATGAAATAAGTCCCAAAATAGTTTTCACCCAGCACAGAATTCAGTACCCTGGAATACACCTACACATACACCCGACCCTTTTATTAGAATTTCCTGACAACAGAATGATTATATAAACCATATGCCAGTTGCTCCTGCATGGAAAAATCCAGAAAACAACTGAGCTACTGTTTCTCCTCACTGACAAACACATTATGCAACAATCTGTGGAACAATGGGATTACTGAAGACCTGAGAGACTCTTAGACTCTCATGCTTTTTACCTTCTCATTTGATCTTATTATGGAACAAGGTAGTAAATAAAGACACAAACAAGCTAACTAACATCGTCTATGTATTAAGTTTGTCTAAATTGTAGCAATTATGTGATATTCCTTGGGCCCCAACTTAATTATACATAATATTTATGCAACCTATACAGCCTATACTATAGCATTTAGACTTATACAAATGGCCTATGCAAATAATTTAAATCATCATTGTCTACTAATGCCTGAAATATTCTAAATCAGTATTTGCTCTTTGTGATTTTCTCAATAAACACCTTTCCAACGAGATATTTAAAGAAGAAAGAAAGAAAGGTGCTTTATATTTGTCACATGTACTTTACGGCACAGTGAAATTCTTTCTTCGCATATCCCAGCGATGTTAGGAAGCTGGGGCCTGAATGCAGGATCAGCCATGATACAGCGCCCTTGGAGCACTGAGGGTTAAGAGCCTTGCCCAGGAGCCCCAAGAGTGGCAGCTTGGTGATACCGGGTCTGGAACCTCCGACCTTTCAATCAGCAGCCTACTGAGTAGTTACAATCAATGCTGTTTTTTTAACAGATTTGAACCCAAATCAAGGTTGTGTTTTGGCTATCGATGTGAATTAAAGAGAGACAATAGCAATATTCAGAGACAATTGTACATATTTGCTGCACATTTGTACCAACCAAATATATCCATCAACTTATCAGAGAGATAGGGGTACTTTGCAGGGTCCTGGCATGAGAGGTGTTGTTTAATTCGATTTTAATATCATTTAAAGTGATGATTGGTAAGGAAAAAAGTACTGATTACCTGTGGAGGATCAAGTACATAAACTATGTACTTGAATTAAAGTAGAGACTTAAAATGTAGTTGAGAAAAAAGTACGATATTTGACATAGAAATATAGTGACGTTAAGGTAAAAGTCTCCCCAAATAGAAAACTTAAAGTACAGACACGTGAAAAAACGTAAGTACAATAGTGAACTATTTACTTTGTTAATGTCCACCACTGCTGATTTCATCCGACTCAGAAAGTACAGAGGAAATATGTAAAAGTACTTTAAAAACTCTTGCTTTTATCTTTGGTCACTCTACCAATCATTATTCTCATATATGCTTTGTTAATTTGAGTTGTTTCTTTCTCTTTTTTTTTTTTGCAGAGGACCTGACACAGCAATTATGGCCCTTGGATGCTTGCTTTCCTCACATCTTGTCCTTTATTTGAGACAGAGTAAGAAGCTCCTTTGCCAGGCCTTTGAGGCTTGATGCGTAAGAGAACTGGAGTCTGAGAGACTTCAGGAGCTGCTGGCTGGATGTTCCAGTGTAGCCAATGCAACAATTTTCATGCTTTTTAGCCCACAGAGATCGCTCAATGTAGTTCTTTCTCTAGAAAGTAGCCTTCATTCCCTTTCCCCTTATGATGGTGAATTCAACCATTGTGATGATTCTAGTGAATGTAGAAGACAGAACATTTTCAGGGCACATGGAGGTGTTCAAGGTTTGCGCTCATAATTTACTTACCTCCAAGTCATAGGACAGGAGTTTTTGCTATGAGGCTAGCAATACCCCCACCCCCAGTCTTTGTGCCTCAACACTTGAAGGTAATTAATGCAGGTCCCAGTTGTGGTGCTATCTTTATAAGTTTGTCAATTCTACCTTACAGCTAGAAACTATATACTGTACTCAAAGCTCAGGTTCTCAGAGTTGGCAAATCTCCTCTGAATCAGAAATGCAGATTCTGTGAACTTGGAAGTATCTGATATAACCCTGATAAGAAAGTTCAACCTTGCATAGCGATCCCACACATATCCACTTAACAGTTCTAGTCACATCCTCTAATATATTATATAGCAGAATTCAATTGCCTGGGGCATCATATTTTCTTTTCACTGTAGTGTAATGCTAAGACCATTACATGTGTCCACGTCGGTGTGGAACAGCATGATGTGGCCATGTCTAATGATCTCCACAACAGTGGAAAAAGCTAATGGAAACAGGAGCAGCTTTCAATTCCAATGCTCCTTCAGTTTTTAACATATGATGAGCACACCTGCTCTGGAAAATTGTATCTGTTGCCAACTCACAGATTTGAGCAAAGATCGTAATTTCTGGGATATGCAATGAGACTCAGATGCTTGAGGGATTTCTATACTTTTTTGGCCATCTATGCAAGTGGTAAGAAGACACTAAGCAGCCTGCAGTGAGGGATCTGTGTAAGTTTGACTTTAGATACTGTGCCAATGGAGTGAGGCTGTAATTGTGAGCTGACCTAACAGTAACACTTTGTGCTTTAATGAATACATGGTCAATGCCTGTCCCTTTTTACTTCTGTTCTGGCTCCCTCCAAGCAAATAAACTGTTTACTTTTTTTTATATACACTATATGGACAAACGTTTGTGGACACCTGATCATATGATTTATATGTGCTTTTTGAACATCCCAGTCCACACTTAGTCTCCATCAATAACAACCTGCATCCTTTTGGGAAGATGTTCCACAAAATTCTGGAGATTTGTTCTCACAAGGGCATAGTAAAATACTGTAAAAAAAACTTATTTTGTTGGACTCTCTATATAATTTTGCACATACAGTGCATCCGAAAATTATTCACAGCACTTCACTTTTTCCACAATATGTTATGTTACAGGCTTAATCCAAAATTAATGAAATATATTTTTCCCATCAAAATTCTTCAAACAATACCCCATAATGACAATGTGAAAGAAATTTGTTTGGTATCTTTTCAAATAACGTATAACGTAAATCAAAATAACGTAAAACATAACATATTCACAGCCTTTGCCATGATACTCATATTTGAGCTCAGGTGCATCCTGTTTCCACTGTTTATCCGTGAGATATTTCTACAACTTGATTGGAGTCCACCTGTGGTAAATTCAGTAGATCGGACATGATTTGGAAAGGCAGACACCTGTCTATATGAAGTCCCACAGTTAACCATGCATGTCAAAGCATATGAAGAGCCAAAGAATTGTCTGTAGACCTCCGAGACAGGATTGTATCGAGGCACAGATCTGGGGAAGGGTACAGAAAAATCTCTGCAGCATTGAAGGTCTCAATGAGCACAGAGGCCTCCATAATCGGTAATGGATGAAGTTTGGAACCACTAGGAATCTTCCTAAAGTTGGTCGCTCAGCCAAACTGAGCGATCAGGGGAAAAGGGCCTTAGTCAGGGAGGTGACCAATAAACTGGTGGTCACTCTAAATTAGATCCAACGTTTCTCTGTGGAGAGAGGAGAATCTTGCAGAAGAACAACCATTTCTGCAGCACTCCACCAATCAGGCCTGTATGGTGGCAGGAACTGGGAGACAAGTCAGAATCGAAAGAAAGATGAATGCAGCAATATACAGAGACATCCTTGATGAAAGCCCGCTCCAGAGCGCTCTGGACCTCAGACTGGGGTGACGGTTTATCTTTCAACAGGACAACGACCCTAAGCACACAGCCAAGATAATAGAGTGACAACTCTGAATGTCCTTGAGTGGCCCAGCCGGAGCCCAGACTTGAACCCGATTGAACATCTCTTGATGTTGTGATTCCAATTTATCCCAAAGGTGTTTAATAGGGTTGAGGTCAGAGCTCTGTTGCAAGGGATCTACCACTCCAATTCATTTAAAGCATATCTTCATGCAGCTGGCTTCATACACAAGGACAATACCATGCTGGAACAAGTTTGGGTCTCCTAGTTCAAGTAAAGGGAAAATTTACTGCATCCAAAGACATCCCATACAATTGTGTGCCTCCAATTATGGTTTAACAGTTTAGGAACAAAGCACATATGGCTGGAAAAGTCAGGTGTCCCAATACCTGTCCATATAGCATGTCTAGTTTGCTTCACCCTTGTGTCTTCTTCATTATTATGACAATTATTGAATATGTTACCCATTCTCATAATCCTCACTTTTTTCTTACTTTACACTGCTTCGCATCTCACCTCCATGTCATCATTCTAGTGTTTTCTGGCTTTGACTTCAGCTTCTCTCTGCCTCTGTATCACTGTTAAGGTAGTTTAATCTTAGATGATCCTTCCATGTAGGACATCTTCCCATTCATTACTCCATGACTCTACTTTCAAGTTTTATAGGTTTTATTTGGGTCTGGGTTAGAGGACTGGTAAGGCCATCACCAGACAGACATTTTGTGGTCAGTCTGATTTTTTTTTTTTTTGTACATCTGGGGAAATGCTTTTGGAATATTTTCCTTCAGGAAGATCCAACAATGACCTGGTTTTCGCGCCTAACAGCCAAAAGCGTCATCTACTTTCTGGCCATTTTTTGCACTTGTAAAAATAAATAAACATGTTTATAGTAAACAGCAGGCTATTGGACAGGAGTTCTTAGTTAAATAAATTCAGACAAATGTGCCAGTAAACAAACGAGCGAAAGCGGACGGAGCCCAGACTTGCTGTCGGAACAACGCGAAGGTCTTTTCAGTTTCCATTCCTTGGGATCGTTTAAAAAAAAGATAGAAATCCACTTTTTGTGAGAGAGAAGAGCTGGTGAAAGAAGGAAGACCCTGCGCTGAACTTTATCTGGTTATAAGCTCACAACGAACAGTTAACATGGTTTTAAGTCTATAATTATTGATGAGGAAATCATGCTCAATTGCATGTTGCTAGTACAGCTCAGTGATTCTCGAAAAGAAAATCCGCCTCACTGTTTTGTGGCTTAAAATTGAGATGCTTATGTTTAAATTCTTACTCACAAATCTTCAACACTACATTGTTGTAAGAACCAAAAAGTATATTATTATTCTTTCTCCAGCACCAGCTACAGTTTCATAGTGGGTGTTTGAAAATGATGTCTAATCTGGGGGAATTACTGACAAATTCTTATTTTAAAAACCCAAATCCTGAGCAAAAAGAACCATTATTCAGTATAAAATAGAATATTAGAGAGCAAGTAAAAAAAAAAAAAAATTTTACAATGTGTGAAATATAAATAAAAACAGAATGCAATAATAAGCAAATCTCATAAATCTCATAAATGGCAAACTGTGTTCACAGACAATGATTTCTGGAGATGTTAATGAGCCCATGCAGTGATTTCTATTACAGAATCATGACATATTATATCGAATCATTGTTTTAAATGCATAGTTGCAAGATATAACATTTTTAATAATGCTGATGTTTGATTATGAATATTACCTGAAGCTGTTGACCTGTATCTGCATAATTATTTCACTGTGCTGTTTTCATGTGCTTGGCTGATTTCAATAGTCATTTTTGCCATCAAACATTGATTGGAATTAATTGCATAGAACAAGATAATAACTAAAATCAGGAACTAAATTCGTAATTGGTAAAATAAAACCCAAAGGCTTCCGATTACTGATTGGAAGGTTGGGGTGCAAGTCAAAATATCACCAAACTGCCACTCTTGGGGCCCCTAACCACGGTCCTTAACCCTCCATGTTCCAGAGGCACTGTATTATGGCTGACCCTGCACTTTGACCGCAGGTTCCTAACATCATTGGGATATGCAAAGAAAGAACTTCACTGTGCTGTAAAGTACATGTGACAAGTATAAATCACCATTTCCATAGCCTTTTTTCTTTTACTTTAAACTCCAAGCCAGATATAGCTTGTTGCATTTTGCAGACGAACTTATCCAGAGTGACTTACATTTATCTCAGTAATACAAAAGTAAGGCCCAAAAGTGGAAGCTTGGTGGTGCTCGGATTTAAACCCAAAAGCACCCTTCTAATCTGAAGTCCAACATTATTTCCACTGCACTTACCACTTCCCTACCAGTTCCCCCATTTTAGCATATAAATTGAATTGAGAGCTCTAAATACCTAGATTAATTAAATAATTAGTTTCACAGTAAAATCAAATTGAATTAAAATTAGACTAATAGTGAGGTCCGATTTTTTTTAGTTGAAAATTATGCAGTCATAGGAAACTATGTTTGAAGAAGTCTTTTTTTCTTAAGTGGTTCCAGATTTGCTTCAACTACCCCCACCCCCCCCCCCAATCCAAAAGACCTTTCACCTGAGCTATTTATCCACCTAAAAATCCATATGTCTATCATATGAACAATATTATATAATACCAGAAAATCTTGGCCTCACGTTCACGCATATGATCACATTCTTTCGAATATGAAGACAAAATCTGGCTGAGGCTCAGCGTGCTCTAAGAAATAACATACTGCTTTTTGCCTGGCTCTCAAGTACTAACACATGTCTGTGTGGTGGAGGGATAGAGCAGTAGCGAGAAGGCTTTTTGTGAGAAATATTTATGAGAAGCCCTGTTTCATCACAGACCATACAAATCGTCAAAAATGTTATGTTTAAAGGTGGATATCCTGTATATTTTTTCAACCCCAGATTGAGCAAAGTAAATTTGTGCAGAGAACATTCCAAGCGACAACCAGGCATAGTGTAAAGATACAAGTACCAACTAGCACAACTTTTCTCTATTCTCCAGTTAAGAAAGGTTTGCAGTAATCTTTGTGTCTGCAGTCCAGAAGCATGCTTCAATATGACAGCATGCTGAGAAAGAGAGAGGCAGAAAGCAGGATATACTCGCAGATAAAAGGATGCCAGCTGCCAATTTTATACACATCTGCAGAGCATTGGACGTGCTTTCACTAGATGCCATGCTCTGCAGACAACCGGCAAAAGGCAACAGTAGTAAAGGTCTTATGTAAGTTTGGTCTGGCTTCAGTTTCTTCCCCTGCTTCCTTCTGTCACTTTTTCCGAAGCTAATTTACAACCGCACTGGACTGGTTAATATAATGGCCGGCAGTTGGCATCACATGCAACCGAATGTTTTTTTTTCTTCTTCCTCGACTTTCCACAACATTTTATGAAACCAATATTGTTCCAAAAATGTCTTTATATAAATGTTTTCCCCATTTTAAAAGAAATGTTACGCTTTGGAAATGTTCAGAGGTGGCGTCATGCTTCGCGTGCCTTGGTGTTGCTTCTTCACAATCGTTTGTTTTGTTTTAAAGGGTAATTTGGAATGATTGGATAATCGAGGTGTGTGGGGGTGTGTATATAAACCAAGCAGGTATAAATATTTTGCGACGTTTCTTGCAAGCCTTTGCACCCGAAGCACCTCTGCAGATGCGCTAGCCGCACCTGAATCTCGTTACATGCTAGAATCGACATGCCACGGCACACGGAACGCTGATATTCCACAAGCTGTCTGACTGCTGTTTTCCATCATCCTAGGTCCACTGTAGTTTAGCTGAGCCAGTTTTCTCGTTCTCGATTTTCCCTCCTCTCTTTCTTCTTTTCTCTATCCCTCCCTCTCTCTTGCCCTCCCTCTCTCATCCTCTCCAGAGACCTTGGGCCACACACACCTCTGCCTGCAGCCTGAAACAGGGAGAGAGAGCGTAAGGTAAGTCAGATCCTACCTGATAGACAAAAGGGTTCTTCTGAAAAGTTTGAGATTCGGGCTCTGTTTTGCGTCATATCGTTTGCCTTTGTGTTTGGCGTAGGTTCAAATCGAGGTCTGTTTCGGTGTATTCGAGAGGTCTGCCTAGTTCAGTTACATGTACGCCTGCACTGCAGGATTATGTGAGCTCGGAATTTCCTTCAACACTTTCTAAAAAGATTTGTTCTGATTTTGCATGATCAAGCATAATGCAGAATATGTGCAAGTACGGTGCGAAGTACTGTTTGGTGAAAATTCCTAAATCCAAGACAATATATAAAATGAATGTACACTTTTTTTTAATATACTGACAGAATCATCCGTGATTTTTTTGCATTGTTGCTTTTGTGCTTTGAATCCCACCTGTAATGGTTTACATTAAAACCGTGCAGGAGGGGTGAGATGTTGTATGTTTTAGATTGAGGAGGGGCAAGAAGGGTCGGATCATGAGTAAGCAGTATAAGTAATCCCTAATGAGGCATAAACGTGGATTTGTGTACATGAGGCATCTAATTTATTGCGGTTGTGACCTAATTTGTTTGACTTGACATACAAGAATGCAAGTTTATTGATACTGTACAATTTTTGTCTAAGTAAAGTCTTTCAAAGGGAAGAATCTGCAACTTTTTTCTTATTTGTTTTCCGACAGATTTTCCACAGCGTTTGTCACTGCTGTGAAACCATGTTCTCTCTTCGGTCTGTCCTCTTGGCTGGGCTTTTCAGTCTGTGCATTTGTCAATATTATGACTATGACTATGAGCCTGCTGCACAGTCAATGCCATCCTCGCCCAATTGTGCCCTGGAATGCACCTGCCCCATCAACTTCCCCTCTGCCATGTACTGCGATAGCAGAAATCTAAAGAACATCCCATTTGTCCCGACTGGAATCAAATACCTTTACATGCAGAACAACCTTATCGAGGAAATCAAAACAGGTGTTTTTGACAACGTCACTGATTTGCGCTGGCTCGTCCTTGACCACAATAACATCACCAGTGACAAGATCCAATCAGGAACCATTGACAAATTGAGCAAATTGGAGAAGCTCCTGTTCAGCTACAACAAGTTGAGCAAACCTCCTAGCATTAGCTCCAAGTCCCTGGATGAAGTGAAGTTCATTGGCAACCAGCTTGCTACATTTCCCTCAGGCACTCTGTCTGGCATGGAGAACCTCACGACCATCCACCTGGGCAAGAACAAACTGACCTCAGAAGGCATCACTGGGGCCTTCAAGGGACTGAAGTCATTGATGCTGCTGGATTTAAGTGAGAACAAACTAAAAAAACTTCCAGCGGGCATCCCCGCTTCCCTGCTGATGTTGTATGCTGACAACAACGATATCGAAAGCATCCCCAAAGACTATCTAGCTAAACTGCCATTACTGCAGTACCTTCGTCTCTCTCACAACAAGTTGGCCGACGCAGGAATTCCGGGAGGTGTCTTCAATGTTAGTGCTCTCCTGGAGCTGGACCTGTCCTTCAACAATCTTGAGTCCATCCCTGAGGTCAATGAATCCCTGGAGCACTTGTACCTGCAAGTCAATAAAATAAGCAGTGAGTGCCCATGCTCTTCTCATTTGTTGTTTCTCTACCAGTGTGTTCTCACTCCTGTCTGACTTGTGGTTTTTCTTTTCTTCCAGAATTTGACCTGCCCAACATCTGCAAGTTTATCTCACCTGTAAACTACTCCAGACTTAGGTCTCTGCGCCTGGATGGAAACAACCTTACCCACAATAGCATGCCTGATGATGCATCCAGCTGCCTCCGTCAGGCCTCCGAGATCATTTTTGACTAGTTTTCCGCTCGCTGTTCCAGCAACTCCTACCAGCTTCTTCTAAAAGATCTACTCAAATTTATACTTTATATAGCTACAAGGGGGGTAACTTTGCCTCACGGTGACAGAATACCCTATTCATTATGTCAGTATAGCCTCAAATAACCTTTTGGTTATTTGTTTCAAAAAGATCTGTACAATGGAAAAATATAATAGCACCCAAAGTACACTGAGATCTTTGTATTAAATCTTGAAAAAATATCCATTCTTGGCACATTCCAGTATATATATAGTATGAGGCACACCTGTATTATGTTATGTATGACTTAGTGCTTTAATACAAAACATGCTTGAACACCTCTTCGATCCTATTAGTCACTTCAGACATTCCTGTATGTAATATTTATATGGATCAATTGAAGCACAGATCCTCATTTGCTCTTATGCTTTTGTATAGATTGTCTAAATGCTGGCAGCGACACTCTATATTTACTGTACACGCGATAATATTAAGTCTTCAGGAATTAGCATTTCAAATGTAGTTTTAATAATCTTTAGCAAGCTGTAATAACCTGTTTACTCTTTATCTCTTTTCTGTTTCGAATTTTATATCAAAAGGTATCAGCTATAAAATTGTTCATGTAACCAGAAAAAGATGAAAAGTGAAGCAGTCCTACAAAAGCTGTTTACTCAAATATCTCTATATTACTTTTTTCTTCCAAGAGTGTGGTCGTTAGTTCAATCTACTAAGGTGTGACTTGCAAGTATTATAGATTTAAACTGTGAAAAACTGCTATCTATTGCCATGAAACTAACATATGATTTACCCATTAACAGCTTGCTGCTCCATAAACTGCCAAGATTGAAGCAATATTCGATTTTGTTTTACTTGCATGCAATTCATCATACACTCTCTATAAAGCACTCTATTCTATTTTTATGGTATGAACACATAAAGTACATTCTGCATTCAATTGTGCACCTATATTTTGCTCACGTTGCATTGTTCCAATGTCATTAAATAATAGCAGATTTCGAGCATAATTGCAGGTCTATTATGTTAAATGGTGAAAATTTCTTTCAAAAAGCAGTGGATTGTAAAGCAAATAAATCAAGTTTCCTAAACACGCTGTAAACTTCACTTTCATCACATTACAGTACTCTAATGCTCGCTTTCTGATTTTTCACCTATTTCATTTGCACTTACTTTCCGCTTTAATAGGAACACCCAAACATGGATGTTGGTGCCAGATGAGCTAAAACTGCTGATCATCCAGGGTTTTCACACACACCAGTCTCGAATGTTTGAACAAAACGGTGCAAAAAAACTAAATAAACCAAAAAATATTTTTGAGTGACAGTTCTGTGTGGAAGTTGAGTGGAAATGCTTTGTTTGTGAATGTCAGAGGGAAATGGACAGATTCGGTCAAGCTGTCCTGAAGTAACTGGTTTTATAGTAATTTAGAATCAGCATGCACAAAACACTGTAAGGTCTTGTAATGGATACACAGGGGGATGAGGGCAGCTTAGTGGTTAAGGCTTTGGGTTATTGGTCGGGAGTTCAAGCCCTGTTATCGCCATGCTGCGATTCTTGGGGCTCCTGATCAAGGACTTTAGCCATCAATGCTCCTGGGGTGCTGTATTATGTCCATGGTATATATATGAAGGAAGAATTTCAATGTGCTTTAAAGAACAAAGCACCTCTTTTTACCTTTATAACAGCAAAATCCAGGTTCCACACCTTCCAGTCAAGATTATCATGAGCACAGAGTACCCAAACTTTATAGGTAGAAGCCTGGAAATTATTTTTTTTCCATATTTCAATTGCCTAGTTTTACTGAGCCTGTGTCAAACATCAGCGGACAATGGTCAGTCAGTGAGTGGGGGATCCCCTGCCCCACCATACAATTAGCCCCCTGTGGTGTTTCATTGCCTGTTGGCAAAATGCCAGGGATTATTCCTGACACTAAATATCATTAATAGAGGTTTTATATATATATATATATATATATATATATATATATATATATATTGTTGTATATTATATATTATTTGGAATAGTGCAACCTCATTCAGAACCCCTTGCTATTAGTTATAATGAAGTTATAATGACACGCCCATGTTGTAATCGCATGTGCAGACGGGACAGTGTCAAGATGTCCTAACTGGTAACGATGCCAAAAACCTCTCTGTGCATCATTATAACTGATGCAAAGGGGTTCTAAACAAGCTTGCACTGGTTCCAAACAATTGCCGACGCCCCAGGTTCACCAACACCTAGTTCCAAATTCCTAATTCCCTGTGCCACTCTGTACAATATAATTCAACGAAACAATGTAGAAATGTGAATTTTATGTTACATATTAAAAGCATTCGCCTTAGTGTCAAGATTATGGCCCTGAATTACTTTTCCCTTCATTCATTGCACTTCCACATACTCCAAGTCACATGCTACAGTGAGGAAAATAAGTATTTGAAAACCCTGCTATTTTGCAAGTTCTCCCTCTTAGAAATCATGGATGGGTCTGAAATTGTCATCGTAGGTGCATGTCCACTGTGAGAGACATAATCTAGAAAAAAATCCAGAAATCACAATATATGATTTTTTAACTATTTATTTGTATGATACAGCTGCAAATAAGTATTTGAACACCTGTCTATCAGCTAGAATTCTGACCCTCAAAGACCTGTTAGTCTGCCTTTAAAATGTCCACCTTCACTACATTTATTATCCTAAATTAGATGCACCTGTTTAAGGTCCTTAGCTGCATAAAGACACCTGTCCACCCCATACAATCAGTAAGAATCCAACTACTAACATGGCCAAGACCAAAGAGCTGTCCAAACACACTAGAGACAAAATTGTACACCTCCACAAGGCTGAAAAGGGCTACAGGGAAATTGCCAAGCAGCTTGGTGAAAAAAGGTCCACTGTTGGAGCAATCATTAGAAAATGGAAGAAGCTAAACATGACTGTCAATCTCCCTCGGACTGGGGCTCCATGCAAGATCTCACCTCGTGGGGTCTCAATGATCCTAAGGAAGGTGAGAAATCAGCCCAGAACTACACGGGAGGAGCTGGTCAATGACCTGAAAAGAGCTGGGACCACCGTTTCCAAGGTTACTGTTGGCAATACATTAAGACGTCATGGTCTGAAATCATGCATGGCACGGAAGGTTCCCCTGCTTAAACCAGCACATGTCCAGGCACGTCTTAAGTTTGCCTATGACCATTTGGATGATCCAGAGAACTCATGGCAGAAAGTCATGTGGTCAGATGAGACCAAAATAGAACTTTTGGGTCGTAATTCCACTAAACGTGTTTGGAGGAAGAAGAATGATGAGTACCATCCCAAGAACACCATCCCTACTGTGAAGCATGGGGGTGGTAGCATCATGCTTTGGGGGTGTTTTTCTGCACATGGGACAGGGCGACTGCACTGTATTAAGGAGAGGATGACCGGGGCCACGTATTGCGAGATTTTGGGGAACAACCTGCTTCCCTCAGTTAGAGCATTGAAGATGGGTCAAGGCTGGGTCTTCCAACATGACAATGACCCGAAGCACACAGCCAGGATAACCAAGAAGCATATCAAGGTTCTGGTGTGGCCTAGCCAGTCTCCAGACCTAAACCCAATAGAGAATCATTGGAGGGAGCTCAAACTCCGTGTTTCTCAGCAACAGGCCAGAAACCTGACTGATCTAGAGAAGATCTGTGTGGAGGAGTGGGCCAAAATCCCTCTTGCAGTGTGTGCAAACCTGGTGAAAAACTACAGGAAACGTTTGACCTCTGTAATTGCAAACAAAGGCTACTGTACCAAATATTAACATTGACTTTCTTAGGTGTTCAAATACTTATTTGCAGCTGTATCATACAAATAAATAGTTAAAAAAGTCATACATTGTGATTTCTGGATTTTTTTTTTAGATTATGTCTCTCACAGTGGACATGCACCTACGATGACAATTTCAGACCCCTCCATGATTTCTAAGTGGGAGAACTTGCAAAATAGCAGGGTGTCCAAATACTTATTTTCCTCACTGTACGTACTTGATCACTCACACATATTTCCTGTTTCGTCTTATTGTTGTCACTATATAGTTTGTGGATTCTCGCTTTCTCGTCTTGCTTTTGTCATTCGCAGGGAAATCATGTGCTCCTGTCAATCAGAGCATCACTAACCATTCACTGGTGTCTAGGAGTTCATGTTTGTGGTAGAGGGCAGATTGCATTTTTCTGTGCATGTGCTAAGTTGCCCTGTGATGGATCACAAACAGAAATGAACACGAACAGGATGAATGAGCACAAATCTCCACAAAATCTAGTGGAACATCTTCCTAGAAGAGTGGTGGTTATTATAACAGTAAATTGGGAGTAAATGAGGAATGGGAAGTTTTAAAACTCCAGATGAAACTTATGAACAAAGAATGGGAATTGTCAAGTTCAAAATGCTTTCATACATTACAAATCAAATGAAAAATATGAAAGAAACCTGATCTCATTGAAAAGTCAAAAGAACATATCTCTTTGGATTTCATAGGAATTTTCATGAGGTAAAAAAAATCAGTACTGTGAACTTTCACATCTTTTCATATCAGCTGAGCTGGGAGAACTCTTAATGATTGGCAGGTATAGGACCATGTTGGCTCTCCCTGGTCGTTAGTAACATTCCAGTTTTCCAAAATTTCTAAACACAAGTTCCAATTTATTTTTTGGAGTAAAGCTAGATCATGAGTTGCAGCAAAACAGTTGTCATGACTTTATTCTTGAACAGAGCAAAGACTTTTAAAGTGAATTGAATTCACATGCACAGAAAAAAAGAATACAGTGCATATTTTCTTCTTGCTGACTCAGACATTAGATACACTCTTGGTTAAGCCTGTTTGGTCTGAATGTTTTGCCTTTTCCATGTAGAGCTGTACACTACTGTATTCAATATTTTTAACACAAAATAGGAATTTTATTCAAAGCAAGGATTTGTAAGTGTTTTTAAGTGTTCTTTTGACACTTTCAGGTCTTAAAGCAAAATCTACTACATGTGATGGATTTGCAATCTGATCCTACTCCACATAAGTAAGCGGTGATCTGTGTTTTCAACCAAAATGAAGCATTAAACGAACATCTTTATGTTCTGTATGTTTAACTGTGATATATGTACCGTGTTTTTCGGACTATAAGCCGCTACTTTTTTTCTGCCGTTTTAAACAACAAAGCAGCTAATTTCTGAATTTTTCCTGGGTTTTTCACGGTTACACAAACTGCAAGCCAAAAAACTGAGCGACATAACATTAGACCAATGACATTTCCGAACGGAAACGAAAAAACGCACCTCTCCTGTGTTCTGAGCTGCACAGCATCGGGAGAAAAACTTCCACCGGTGTTGATTTTTTAAACGCACGGCGATGCCAAAAGATAAACTCTCGAGAGAAATAGTTGTGAAAGGAAGGAGGAAGACAGTGAACAATGACTTACTTGGTCGGCTACTGTTTAGATACAAGCCGTTGTAACGCGTTGAGTCTGGGTGAAGGGAGAGCTCGCTAACTCCAGTTACAACAGAAATCATATAAGCACAGACAGGTTTCCAAAACTCTTGCTTTTTAATTTTTCTTGGCAACAGCGTTACGGGTTAGACAAAGAAACTTATAAATGAGCATCAGAAAATAATGAGGACATATTCCTCGGCACACATGCAGTAATACCGGAAAAATGTTGCGGCAGGCTATTCCCAAAATGCCGCGCTGCTCTTATAGGAGCCACAACATATTTCACCCGTGTAAAGTTAATTAGTTTCAGTGTAGACACCTGCGGCTTATTCGTGTTCAAAATAAAAATCTTTGTCAAATTCAGTGGGTGCAGCTTATATATGGGTGCGCTTAATAGTCCGGAAATTACGCTATGTGTATTAAGCAGTAATGTAATAACAATGCACCAATGTTCTCCCCATGCTTGTGTGTTTCTTCCTGGTTCTTCGGTTTTCTCCTACCTCTCTAAAAACTTACCATGCAAAATTGCTCCTTGGTGTGTCCCTTCCAGGACATACCCCTGTCTCTTGCCCAGTGTTCCTGGGATACTCTACAGATCCACAGTGACCTGACTAAATGTATTTGGTTCTGACAAACAGAAGCTTGCTGAAAACTGTTAAATATTCTGGGCAACTGTGATTAAACAGTCATTCAGTGATTACAATGATGCCCTTTATTTATTTCTTTTTTTGATATTTCATTTTTTCCATGAAAATATTTGTAGTCCTTCACATATCCACACAGGCCATTGGGTTTTATACTTTATTCAGGAACATGCAAAGACTTTATATTAAATAATATGCTTCAAGCTTTGTGGCAAGAACCACATTTTAGTGTAATGTTCAGGTGTTTACAAACATTTGTCCATAAAACATTATTCAGGTTCTTCTATGGACAAATGTTTGTAAACACCTGAACATTACACTAAAATGTGGTTCTTGCCACAAAGCTTGAAACACATTATTTTATATAAAGTCTCTGTATGTTATAAATGTATCATTTCACTTACTACAACTCAGAGGCCAAAATCTCTTCAAGTCTGTTCACAAAGCAAAGGTTGGAGTAGAAGAACTCAAGTGGCCCAAACTCAAGAACCCTGACCACCTTTTGATTGAAGCAGAATGCTGATTGAAAGCCAGACCTTCTCATCTACCATCACTGCACAACCTTACTTACAATCTCTTGGCTAAATGGCTCTTCCTTATAGTTATGTTCCAAAATTTAATGGTCAACCTTCCCAGAAAAGTGGCTGCTACAGCAGCAAAGGCGAAATCAAGTCCTTGTTAATGGAAATACTTTTAGGATGTTCTTGAAGCACAAATAGGTGTAATAGTAAGGTGAGTAAAGGTAGATACTTTCCTTCCCCTAGTTTACAAGTAACATATACAACCACAATTCCAATAAAGTTGCGATGCTGTGATAAAATTTAAATAAAAACAGATCGCAGTGATTTGCAAATCTCATAAACACATTCTACTCACAATAGAACATAGAAAACATATCTAATGTTTAAACTGAGGAAATGTACCATTTTGAGGAAAAATAAGGCCATTTTCTATTTGATGGCTGCAACATGGTTGGGACAGGGCCATGTTTACCACTGTGTACCATCACATCTGGGAACTGAGGAGACCAGTTTCTGAAGTTTTGGGACTTTTTTGACCACAGTATTATATAGTATATATATAGTATTTCACACTTGTCATTCATAATGATACTCGGCAATCATCTGAGTGAGTTCATGTATGCAGAATATTGTAGCTCCAGCTTTTCTCTGAGGGTGTTTTGCTGCTGTGGATTAGAGCAGATGCAGGAATTTGAAAAAGATCAGAAGGAGCATGTTAATCTTTCATGTAGCTGTTGTATGATAGTGCAGAGTTTACTGGTGAGCAGTGGTGGACAGTAAGGAAGTAAATGTAATTTGTTACTGTACACACTTTAACTTCACTACATTTCAAAGCCAAATATCTGTCTTTATTTATGAGTTATTATTGTTATTATAATTGTGAGTGGATAAGAACTTGTTTTGATTGGCGCTTGGTGGTATCTACTGATCACCAACATACAGTTCAGCATCAGTTCAACGTCGAGCAGAACATTTTGAGAGAAATAAATGATGAAGAAACTCCTGCCTCGAACTCGCCACAACACCCATGGCCTTATTTGCATGATTTTTTTGAAATAGTTCAAAAAAAGGTTTTGGGATCACAATAAGTTTAATAGATACTGATTGATAACTTTTGAAATTATTATGATTATTATGATGTTTGACTCATTAACATCATTCGATTAATAGATTGGTGTGCTGAGAGTAACATTAGAGTCTTTTTAAATAAACTACGTTGATTAAGCAAAAGTCCTGTAACAAAAATGCTAATTGGAACATTATAGCCATTAGAAATCACAGTACTTAAGCACATTTGAAGGCTAATACTTTTTTATGTTTAAAGAGAGCATGTTTACTTTTACTGGATTAATATTATACTGAGTTTATCTGTACTTTAACTCAAGCACATGGTTTGTGTCAATGCCCTGTAGAATTTATCCAGCATCCCCTCAAATATTCTTCTATACAACCTTCATAATATTCTAACCTGTTATCCGAATAATTGCACTTGAATAAAACTAATGAAAAGCTGTCAGCTTGCTTTCAAAGCCCCCAGCTCATTTTCTACTTTAACTCTACATATTTTAGCCAAACATGTCTGTGCAATCTCTTTAACCCTGCTCAGGCACATGGACAAACTGATGGATGTGCCCTCTGGGTGGTCTGGGAAATTCAAAATGCCAAAGCCATGCAGCAGAGTAAGCAACCGGTGGGTGTTAGCAATCAAACACACCTTCTCCTCCACCCATATCCGCTATTGCACCGTTCCTTATGCAGCTTCTACTTGAAAAAAAAAAGAGAAAAAGAAGAAGGGGAGAGGTAAAAAAATATAAAATATGTCTGGCTGTTAAAAAAAAATAGCCAGTATAGCATGCCGCAAAGAAGACGAATTGCATGCAGACTCTTATACACGCACTCACACGCACCCTGTATTCTAGCTGAAGCAGCTGTCATGGGTACAGCCTTGGGCGAATAGCACCACAAACAATACATATCTAATAAAGGACAGACAGACAGTGAGGCCGACAGACACGCAGAGACACTCACAGAGCCCACAGTGTACAAGGACCAAGTAGAAGTTCATCAAGACAAAGGGAACCAGGAGAATTGGAGTTTTATAAACATCAACCTGTCCATGCCCAGCTCATCTCTATGTATGAAAAAAGCAGGTAATGTTTCATCTTGTTCATCAATGTTTTATTTTAGGTCTATCAGTGAAGTGTTAGTGATGAGTTTGGAGATGTACCAAGGATGCTTCAAACTATGCTAGATGATGATGATGCCTTGAAACACCTCATGATTTCTTACCTGCTGACTTCTTACAATGTTTCTTATATTTATCTCAAGCAGAATTTTGTAAAAAAGAAATTTGAGCAAAATAAGTAAAAACCTTAGATGATCTATAAACAAGTTGTACAAAGATTTGTATTTTCTAGTTTTTATGTCATTGCGTTTGCTTTTAGTCATTGTTCTTGCCTAGTTTCATTCCAGGGATGTGTGAGGGATAATAAAAAGTCAATATGTTTCCTTTGTGAAAGCAACACAATGCACAATTTGGAACAAATCTAAAGTGAAATATATTTGAAAAAGGAAAAAAGATAGCTCAGAGATTTGGACCACAACATTTCAACCACAGCTTGTCTAAAAGACCTGAACCCAAAAGCTGAGCTAGCACAGATTTACGTGTTCCTTTTCATATCTGGCCAAGAAAGAATAGTTCATCCAGGAAATTATTCAGGTTTCCATTCAAAACTGTATTTCCAAAAGTCAATATTTTGTTTCCACAGACATTTTTATTGGCATGCTGCAAATAGGAAAAGAAACTGAGTTAAGAAACATGATTTTTTTTTTAACAATGAAACTACAAGTATGTGTGTTATATAATGCTTAATTAGAGCAATTTGATACCCTAAACTATGTACATATATATTTTATTGATCTTTTCCAGGTACGAGTAACTGACTGGCTTTATTCAGTAAAGGCATCTGAGTCTGGTATACAAACTGTTTTGCATATATTCCTTACACATCTCCAGTGAAGCACCTGTAGTGCAGAGACATCTGATCTGTAAGAGCATTACTCTAAACAGATGTGGGTTATATTGTGGAATCTGGGTTTTTTTTCCAAAGCTATGTGCTTGAATTGGTTCAGTATCAGTTCAAAGTCTTGGGCGAATACAACCTACATTGCTCAAATAATGGTCTGGAATACTTAAAAACAGAGAGCTTGGCAAACACTTTTAGAAGCACTGTACATCACCAAGATAAATAATATCAGAGCACTGTTGAATTCTTCATTCTGATTGGTCTAAACAAGTTAATTAATTTTCTATTACAGAAGCTCTAACAGTGGTGTAGCTGTGAATCATTGGTTATCAGTATTCGTTCAAGCTTAGCTTCTAAAAGTGTTCTTGTCAATAACCGTTATTTTAGTGAGCAGTAGGATGAAGAGGCAGGATGCAAGTGCATAGTCATTAACTTTTGTTATAGATTAAATGCAACGACACTGTAATCTTCCAAATTGAAAGCCTTTAAAGAGCAACTGAAGAACTTTGGAGTCTCACTCAATCAATATATCCTTACTCTGATTCCAAAGATCAGAAACTAAGAGTATAATCAATTTAACAAATCTTCTGGAAAGGTTAGTATGGGATGAAAAACTCCAGACATGACTGTTTAAATGAACTGAGAATTCTTCATGGATCTAAAATTAGATCTTTTAGTCAGCATGTGAAGACAGCGGGTGACTTAGCTATTCAGACATGTTGGTGAAAGTTCATTCCTCCACCTAACAGAACAGAGAAGAGCATTGATGCATGCTGGGAGATGGTGGGCCCAACAAATGGCACTAGAGAATTGAAGGAAGCATGGCGGAGTGTGAGGTTTGAAAAGTGCATGCAGGTAGGTGGGTTCTGGTCCATTTTGGTTTTGTAGGCTGTCATCAACATACTGTAGCAATGGTATGAAAATGCATGAAATATATTACCTCAGCAAGAGTGTCTAGAAAGAACAGAAATGGACCATGCGTGAAATCTTGTGGAACACCAGTGGATAGTTAGCATAAAGATGTGAATCCCCTCTTTGTCACTTGATACAAGTAGGTAGGAGGCAAACCCTTTCCATGCCATTCTACAAATTCCAGAACTCGTGAGGACGGCTTGGTGGTTGACTGTTTTGAATGCTGCTGAAAGATTAGGGAGTATAAGGATTAATGGTAGTTTGACTGATCTAGCACTATTAGGTTTCTCAGTGATGGCCATATGGGAAGTTTTTGTGCACTGTGCTGCTTTGAAGAAAGATTGGATATCATTTTGCAGGTTATTCCGGGTAAGATAGAGAGATTGTACACAGCACATATGATATTTTTTAAAAGAAAAGAGAGAAGTGATAGTGAATAGTAGCCACTGATATCTGAAGTATCCAGACTTTGTTTCTTCAAGATGGGAATAAGCCTTGCTGTTTTGTATGCAGTTGGCACATGATCAGTTGCTGCTAGAAGAGATCAGTGGAAGAAGGTCTTGTCTGATGATCTGGAGGTTTGCAGAGGACCGGATCCAGGTGGTACATAGAGGGATTGCAAAACAAGATAACTTGAAGGAATTTTTCTATTGATAGGGAAGTAAGTGTGTCGAAGAACCGGAAAGTAAATAAACAGGATCATTCTGGTAAATGATAGTGATTAGAAAACGATAGTGTAGATGCAGAGCATTTTTGGAAGAAAACAGCATTTTTAAATGTATCCGGATTAGTATAGACGTGGCCTTAGTTCTGGGAGTTTATCCATTCCAGCTACAATTAGCTACAATTATGTATTGAAATATATATTAGTGTTCGATTTTGTCTAAAATATCCAAATGCTTTTTATGTTTCTACAAACTAGTAAAACCTTAAAAGAAGTAACATCTCTATATATTTAAAAACAAATTAAAGATCCAAATTATAACCACTGTTACAATTCATGAAGGACAATCTACCACTCCCACTCAGACCACCAGAAGACAGCCTAATTGACATTTCCAAATGTCTTTTTCTGTTGCCACTATTTCTTCCTGTGTTTGTGCCCACCTGCTTTCTGTTCTCTCTAATTAGTTCCCTTATATATGTTTTGTCATTCACCACCTTTGTTGCTGAGTATCGTATTTAATTGGGTGTTCAGGTATCCAGTCAAATTTATGTTAACGTTTTCTAGCCTAATCAGTTGCATTCAAAACTAGCTGTCTCTATTTGCATACACTGCTCCTACCTTGGATTTGTTACAATTGCTCTGTATAACTGATTCAGCTAATTAAGATTCAGCTAATGCACAATTAAATATCGGCCAGCCATGCTGAGAGAGTTAAATTAAGAATGTCTGTAAGGGGTAAGGAGAGCAATTGTCTGCATATCAATTGTATGACTAAAGGTCAAGCATGAGCTCTAGTGCCACTTAGATAGGGTAGTTGAAACCACATTGTGAAACCTTCGTAGTTTTTTGCAGACTCTTTCAGTACAGTGATAAATCAGCTTGAAGTTGCATTTCACACGATTATACTTACTACCATTAAGGTCAAGTAGAGCTGGCTTGGTCAGACATTATTACTTGAGGTCCAGATTGTCTCATTGATCTCAGCTTGCTCAAAGAAAAAGCCTGAACCCGAAGAAATGTGGTTCAATATGGAAACCAGACTGCAGACTCAAAGAATTTAAACCATTACCAGATGAGTGAACATATAATTCTTATCATGAGTGCAGTTCGCGGTAGTCTGATATAAAAATGTTAGACAATGACCACTGACAAGACTGTGTTAATATTTCAAGGCATACTGTGAAAAGAACAGAAAAAACATGTAACTTTTGGTTCCATGCCAACAGATGACATTTGCTTAGACTTGACAACCCATGACTCATGACTTCTTCTGGTGTGAGTAACACTATACAGAAAAGGCTCTACAGTCTTGTTTTACAGGAAAGGCTTTATTCATATGCTTGAAAACGTCTCTAGGTTATGAACGTAACCCTAGTTCCCCGAGGAAACGAGACGCTGCTTCGTAACGCTTTGGGAACGCCCCTGCGTTACGACGCAGCTCGAGTTCCCGAAGGGGAACCAGTTGTTTCTGCCATTTGTGGCCCTTATGGTGCTCCAGTACCTATACATCATTAGATATACAATAACTTTGAAGGCATGGTGTAAAACTCTTCTAGTCTCTTTGTGAAAATTTTTTTTTTTTTAAATACTTTATTGATCCCACAGAAAATTTTTTTATTTGCATATCCCAGTTATGTAGGAAGCTGTGGTCAAATGTATTACAGTGCCCCTAGAGCACAGAGGGTTAACGGCCTTGATCAAGGGCCCCAAACATTGCACTGGGGCTTCCAATCAGTAACCCGGAGCCTTAACTACTGAGCTACCACCTTCCCCTTATAAGCAATTACAAAGGATGAATGAATTCATTTATTCATTCATTTATTAATAACTGAAAAAGGTTTTCTGATTGAATCAAGTGTTCTTAGATCATGAGTCCACAACTATAACTTTGCTGATCAGTGGCTATAGATAGCAAAATTGGTTGCTTCAATTGGATAGAAGGAACTAAGTACTTTTTTCCTGTCACTCTCCGCAATAGTCATGGGCATCAGAGTCATATACATCTGTTAATTCATTTATGTGGAATAGCACTTTCCTTTGAAAACCTGTGATGTAGCATGGTGCAGTTAAGTAGTATCTGTTATATCCTAAAAAAGCTGGTTGGTGGGTGGGAAATGCCCAAAAACAAAACTTCGAGTAGAAATAGGGGAGAATCTAAATCAGGCAAGGCCATTAACCCTCAACTGCTTAACTGTATAAGTGAGATCATTCTATATAGGCAACTTTCAAATGCCATACATGTAAATATTTTGTAAGTTACATGTATGTAAGTATAAGTAAAAAAAAAAAAGGTAAAATAATAACATATAACAGTTGGTCATAAAATCTTACAAACCATTACAGCAAAGAACTTTAATAGGTAAGTGAGCATTGCTAGAGTGACCTGCAAATGCGATTAATTCTAACCTAAGATGCAAACCTAATCTAGATATTGCCTAAAGAAAAATTAAGACACACGACTGTTAAAAAAAGGAGAGTCTTTCCACCAATAAGAAGCAGTGAGATCTTTATTTATGAATGTGTATAAATATTACAGAAATCTCTGATTAGATTTAAAAAATGTGCAGTTCTACCACAGCATCACTGCTGCTACGTGAATAATAGGTATCCCGACACTACAGAGACCAAGGGATGCCCTAAGAGTCACACAGAATATAGATTAACATGGCAGAGGTAGAGCTGCATCTTCCTGGAGACAGAACAGGAAAATAACCTCTGGTTTTAAATATCACAGGCCCTTGAAGTTGTATACCTTTTGTTTCCGCAGGTTGAGGTTCAACATGGAGTCCTTCCTTATTGCGTTAGCAATCCTGCTACTCTTTGTCTCAGTGAACTCTGAGGAAATGTCATATGAACAATTGCTGTCCCAACTGCATGCATGCCCCAAAGAGTGCTACTGCCCTCCCAGCTTTCCCACTGCAGTCTATTGCAACAACAAGGCGCTGAAAAGAATTCCCAAGATCCCACCTTTCACTTTATATCTGTACCTACAGAATAACCTCATTGATGTCCTTTCTGCAGATGCCTTCCAAAACGCCACACAGCTAAAGTGGATCAACCTTAATCAGAATAAGATCTCAAATGAGGGTGTGGAAGAGAACGCCCTTAAATCCATGTCCAAAATATTGCACCTCTACATGGATGCGAACCAGCTGACCTCCATTCCTTCCCCACTTCCCCCAAATCTAGAGCAGCTACACCTCTCCAGAAACCAGATCTCAAAAATCCCAGCAGGTGTCTTTTCTGGGAAAAAGAATCTTCTGTTACTGAACCTGCAGGGGAACAAACTTCAGGATGATGCGGTCACTGAGGTCACCATTAAAGGCCTCAGTACTTTGGTTCAGATTAACTTGGGAAAGAACCAGCTGAACAGTATGCCTAAAGGTCTTCCTCCAACCATTATGCAACTCTACTTGGATGGCAACAACATTCAGAAGATCCCTGCAGGATATTTCAATGGGCTCCCCAAGATGACCTTCCTAAGGCTTAATCACAACAAACTAGTTAATGGAGGAATCCCAAAGAATGTGTTCAACCTTTCTAGCATCCTGGACCTACAGCTTTCTTACAACCAGCTTACAGAGGTACCACTCATTTCTTCTGCTCTGGAGCATCTACACCTGGACCACAATAAAATTAAAAGTAAGTCAATAACTAACCATCTAATAAAGGTATCTATTAAGAAAATTAATCAGAGCACAGTGGTATAACATGTATTACATATTTGTGTTCACTACAGGTGTAAACTCCTCTAACATCTGCCCTGTTTCCATTGATCATTTGGACAAATATTCTGATGAAATCGTCCCTCGACTCCGCTACCTCCGCCTCGATGGGAACGTAATCGAGCCGCCCATTCCCAGAGATCTGTTTAACTGCTTCCGTCATCTCAGTGCTGTAGTCATATAGCTAAAGAACTAGGTCCCAACTTTGGCTTAGGTGGAAAGTGAAAATGAGAAAAAGTGAAAGGAATCATCTTGTCGTCTTGATGCATTGATACTTGGCAGAGAGAATGGGTTTAGAGACTGTTTATTTTGTTTCAGAAGTGACTTCTTTGTGACTGTTCAAGTCCCAGCTGGGTAAACATGGTACAAGGGGAATCGTATTTGTCAGTAAGGATGTTGATCTGAGTGTGAGGGTAAGGCAGTCTCATCATGTTTGGGAAAGTATGTACAAGCTACAAATCACATTGAATCAAATTTTATTTGCAGGCCAGGGTGAATAAATATCCAGCTTTTCCTAAAAATGAGACTGCATTACACAACATTTTTGAATTAATATAATAATATATAATATATATTCATTATATATTAAATTGACATGCACTAAATTGCTGTGAGACATGAGCAGTTTGAGATCTAATATAGTAGTAGTTTAGTGTATGTCAGCAATTGAACCTATAGAGGAAATGATTGATCTCTTTTTATTCATTACTCATTTTTTTGTTATTTTTTGAGGGAAGAGGCTCAGGGTCTTTGGGATGATCTTTAACTGAAACATGAATTCTATAGAATTTTAATGCAAATCCAAATGATGTTAATCACCTACATAATGTCTCTTTGGGTTTGGAAATGCTGCAGACAAAATGCTAAATAAAACCTGCTTTTAATCAAATGCTGAACTCATAGCATTTTATTGACTTAATGACCTGGGAATAGTAGCTTGTTGCCTTTACAATAAAATTCAATTGTTTTAAAACTGCATGTCTGTATCCACGTCAAACTGTGACCATTTAAGTGCACATAATAAAAAATGAACATGAAAAAAATATTACATTACCTGTCTATACATAACTCTAGTAACTGAATTACATAAAAACAAAACGAAAAGCGATCTGAAATGCTGGTGTCTAAATGTCTAAAAGTCAATTCAATTAATTTTTATTTGTATAGCACTTTTAGGAAAAGACATTATCTCAAAGCAGCTTTACAGAGATAAAGCAGTGATAAGAGTGTATAGGTTTATTCCTAATAATTGTAGGTTTATCTCTAATGAGCAAGCCAGTGGTGACTGTGGCAAGAAAAAACTCCCTGAGATGTCAATGGTGCATAAATGATGCTGAAGAGTGTAATATGGTAATGCAGGATGTAAGAACGCGGTGATATCAAAAGTTTCGAGACTAGAGTGTATAAAGGACATTAGACAGTGGATGCTTGATAACATTCTTCTGCTCAACTCAGATAAGACGAAAGTAATTAGACTACTGTAACGCTTTACTGTTTGGGTGTTCGAGTAAGTGCATAAATAAGCTTCAGTTAGTTCAGAATGCAGCAGGAAGAGTCCTCACTAAAAATATGACCACATCGCCCCTGTTTTAATCAGTCTACACTGGCTCCCAATCAAATCTTGCATTGATTATAAAATACTACTACTGACGTATAAAGCACTTAACGGTCTCGCGCCGCAGTAGCTGAGTGAACTTCTGTACCAGTATGATCCTCCACGCCTACTCAGATCAAAAGGTTTTTTGTTGGTACCTCAAATAATGAAGACTACAGCAGGGGGCAGATCTTTCTCTTATAAACCCCACAGTTATGGAACAACCTTCCAATCAGTGTTCGGGACTCAAGCACAGTCTCAGTGTTCAAGTCAAGGCTGAAAACTTATTTATTTAGTCAAGTCTTTTATCAGTAGATTTTTTTTAAGTAAAGGCTCAGATCTGGAGGGTTCATGGATATCGAGTGTTTGGTGAACTGGGATATTTGTATTCTATTGTCCCCTCACTCATTCACTCAGGTTTGTTGATGGTGGTGTGGTGAGTTGTCTCTTATCCCAGGGATCCCTCATGTCTGTGTTACCTTCTGGTTCTCCCTTTTAGTTACACTGCCATAGCAAATCCCAACTGCACAGTGACCTTAACTTTCATACAACAATAAGGACACATAATAATCCATATCCTTTTCTTCCTGTCACCCCTCTTCTCTCACCCTTTCTCTCTCAAGGTTTCTTCCTTATGCCATCTCAGGGAGTTTTTCCTTGTCACAGTCGCCTCCAATTTGCTCATCAGGGATAAACTTACACTTATAAAGAACATATACATTTTTTATCACCACATTATCTGTGTAAAGCTGCTTGAAGACAATGTTCATTGTTGAAAGCGCTATACAAATGAAAATGAATTGAATCGAATAGATCTGTTTACAAGGAAGTACTTCACTTTTACATTTGCACACTATCACCTTCAAAATAGTCACCCTTACACAGCAATACAGTGCTTCCAGCATTCCTGCCACTTCTGGAATGTATTCTGGAGGTTTTCTTTTGGAACCGTGTTAAGCACCTTCTGCTATGCGCTACTGTTGCGGTCTAAGATGGGACTGCAACATCTCTAACTATCTAACTATCTCAATGTTATGTTCTGCACATTTTATAATTGATTTGTTTTGTGGGCAGGAATGTAGAAGAAATGTGGGGGGGAAATATTACAATAGTGTTCTTAACATACAACCCTGAGGCGCACCTGTGCTAAGTGTCAGAATGAATAATTGTTTTGAATCTGGCAGACTAATGCTGGTCAGACATAAAGCATATGAAGCCAAATTGATGCTTGAAATTCTTGTGTTAAATGCTGCCATGTATTCAATAAACAATATCCCGAAATGTTTTTGTTTTTTCTTTTTGGTGATTGAGTTAAGTCAGATGAGTGTAAAGGGCTATGGTGATGAACACTCTATAGAACTGTTGGTACGAAATGCATACTGGTGTTGGCCCATGGTTTCATATGTCTCACCATGTGCTTAGTCTGGAAAAACAAGACTGTTTTTGAGGAAATATTTTTTATTGAATAATAAATGTTAAACAAATTGTTAGCAACAACTCACTGACTCTCATTCCACTTGTTCTTTTTCAGTTTCTCCAATACAGATTCTGAAATTTCAGTTACACAGACACCAGGATATTTATGTAAGTTTATTGACAGAGAGAATGTATGATAGACCTCTTTGAAGGGCTATAAAACCATTGAATTACATATCAGTACATGAAGAACAAAAACCTAGCTGAAGGCTGTACTGTTCTTGTACTAAGTTTATTTGGGATTTTGTTTGAGTTTACTATTTAACCTAATTATTATATTATATTACATTTATGGCATTGGGCAGACATCCTTATCCAGAGTGACTTACAGTTATCTTATTTATACAACTGTGCAGTTGAGGGTTAAGTGCCTTGGTCAAGAGCTGACGAGTCGCAGCTTGGTGGGATTTCAACCCACAACCTTTCGGTCAGAAGAACATCTTACCTACTGCTCTACTATTTTTTCATACTACAAGATGGATCATGTAAAATAGTTGTTCAAATCTGATAAAAAAAGCTTATGTTTTATTCAAATTATACAGTATATGTGCTTTGTAGTACCAGGAGAGAGATGTGCTATATATATTGAATGAATTGACCAGATAAACAGATTTAAATCTAAAACAAAAATAGAAGGAATCATTTAAGTAATGCTGGCAGTGAGCTCGCTTTTGTTTCTGTCGAGTGTTGCATCTCTTGGCAGTGATTAACTGGCTCAGTGTTGGAGACTGGCTCTGTGAAGAGAGTGAAGGAAAGGCCTTCCTCCAGGTGGAGATTTCCTCCTGGTCCAGGACTAACAGAAGAGTCTGACAGAGGGCCCATTGTGCACCAGGGCCCGGTAGATCTGCACATTAAAGCAGCACATGCCTTACTTTCACCCCTGTGAAAAAAACTAAGACAAATATCTCATACTTAATTCTTATTCTCTTATTCAGGAAAAAAGATGAATGCTCTGCAGGGTGTTTCTCTGTGTATTTTGATTCCGCAGCAGGTTCTTCCTTTGTGTGTGTATGTGCATATGTGCATATATGTGTGTGTGTTGAGTGTGCCGTAGTGTGGTGTGGGCTGGGTGCTGCTGCTCATGCAGATGTGACCAAAACCAACCTCTCCCCTCTGCTCGGCCTCAGTGCCTACCTTTGCACATGCACTGCAGGTAGAGCACCCAGGGTCTAGAAGTTCACACACACTCACCCGCACACACATACACGTACACTCTCACACAACCCTATACACGACAATATACAAATACACACATACACACACACTCACACCCATTGCCCTTCTCAAAGCTACCGTGAGAGCTACCGTTACTCTGGGCAGGCCCACCAGTCCTGTGCCTGTCTGAGCTGGAGTTCAGGACCATCTGAGACAGCAGGAGACAAAGGTAAGTGTTCCATCAATCCTAGTTTTACTAGTGCTATGTAAAAATTGTTCATCACTTTTCACTATTTGATTTAATAACACAGATACTGGAGCTTATGCATGCCTGCTGTCTTAATATCCACCTCAAGGGAATTATTATGTTTTAGGCCTTGGGTTGGAGTTTTATGTTGTTTCTCCTGGTGATGTTTTAATATTACCATAATGTTATTTTATATTAGAATATAATATTCAGTTATTTTGCATACATTTTGCATATGTAATTAGTCATTCTGACGCTCCTAACAAACAGAGTATTTAAATATCACTTTGGGGAAAAACTTGCATATGTTTTAATATTAAGAAAATATAGAAAATGTAAAATGATGCACTTGATTGCTGAGCAATAATGTTTATTTGAGGAGAAAGAGTAACTATTATCAAAGCAAAAGAATCATTTAGCTATTTGTTCTATTTGCATATGCGCTGCACAAAATTTGTATTCAAGGCCAAAAAAAAAAAAAAAAAACCCAGACAACCTGATCGATTCTTATATCAGTTTCGAAGGTGTGCTGCAATGATTGGCAGAGGACATTGTAAAATCAATGAATATCTAAAGCTCGACCATGAGCCAAGGAAAACAAGCGCATATACACGCTATGTACACTAAACACACTCACAGGAGTGTATAAATGCCCAGCTGTGTGTAAAGCACAGTCCCTCTTTCAGTGTGTCCCTGCTGAGTTTGATGCTGTCAGAAAAAGGACACAGAAATGCCTCACTCTTCCTCGCAGAGGAGCAGAGTTGAAGATCCTGCACTTTCTGCCACGTCCTAAACTAATCATTTCTAGGAAAAAAAAAAGAAATCATCTTTTACAATCGGTGCTGTCATGAATTAAAAACCACAAGGAATCGTTTTATATGCGATCGCAAATCCAAAAACTGTAAAAAATAGCAAGTCAGTAGAGTCAAATGGACTGAAAGATCTGTATGTCTATCTATTAGAGTGTTACAGTCAAGTGTCAATGAGTCCATGGGATTTTTTTTTCTCCCCCTCTCAGCTCTGAGCTACCATCCTGTCCACAACCCCTGGTGGAATTTCGAGTATGAGTGCAGAGACAGATTGGGATATATGCTTATAAAGAAGCTCTGTCAAAGCTTTCAACTCCCTCTCTCTCTCTCTTTCTCTCACACACATACACACATCCACACATTCCCCTTCAACCAAATGTTCTCCATCTCACCTTGAGGACCAGAACTTCATCCAAATCCACATCGCCTTCTTCTCTGCTCATGCCTTTCCTCCCTTCTCTCTTCTTATTCACTTAGTTGTTCTCGGTTTAAATGGACCTCAGATAAGCTGATCCCGGTTTCACTGTCTTTCAAAAGCAGGATCTCGACGATACAATGCTGGAATAGATAAGGGCCCAGACATAGAACATATACACCAGCTTATAGTCCATGAATGCATAAAACTTTTCTCATTCTTCTATTGAATATATGAATGTTACACTTTGAGCATCAGTGTCTGTGTTACTGATATGGCACAAAAATAATGAACACTAAATCATAACAATGAATACCACATTGCTGTTGAATTCTGGATTCTGATTAGTCAGAGGGTGTCAGTTAATTATCTCTAATCGCACCTTTGAAGATTGTGCAGCAACTTACACAGGTCATTGTATGATGAAGGCTTTTTGTTGTTTACTATCAAAAAACATAAGCAACTGCGACCCAACAATTAAATTATCAGTAAATTATTCCGATTCTGAATATGGCAAGGTTTTTTGTACAGAAACCTACATTCATTTAGGAGTCAGGGGTTTAAACTCTGATATTGTCGAGTTGCCACTCTTGGGCCCTTTGAGAAGGCCCTTAACCCTCTGTGCTCCAGGGTGCTGTATCATGGCTGACCCTGTGCTTTGACCCCAGCTTCCTAACATCACTGGGATATGTAAAGAATTGTTTTTTTTACTCTGATGTAAAAGTAAATGTGATAAGTTTTTCCTATTATTAATATTATTATATTCAGACCAACAATAAGTCATGAAAATGCTGAACTCGTGTTGATTTCTGGGCTTTTCATGCAGTAATGCAAAAAATCAAATTTTGGATTCAGTGGATTTAAAATGACAAACGTCATATTTCCACTTATTGATTTCTAACCACAACAATATCATGAGTAAAAAAATACCTGATTGGTACAAAAAATTGTGCTTATGTGCTTATGCCTACACCACAAAAAGCCTTGCACAGCTGTAATAATTAAATCAGGTATTGAAAATTATATTGTATTGTATATACTTCTCTACATAGGCAAGTTATTGATCAATGGTTAGGATTTTGGACTTCAGACTAAAAGGTCATGAGTTCAAATCCTTGCACCACCAAGGCGCAACTAGCGGGCCCTCGAGCAAGGCCCTTAACCCTCAACTGCTCAGTTGTATAAATGTGATAAATGTAATTCTGCCAAATTTTTAAAATATTACCATTCAGATTGGTCAATATGGCGATGCTGAGAAATAGTCAGGAAGTGTAAAAAATATAAAATGTTATTGTTCGTATTGTAAAAACTTCAGTAGTTACTTAGACTCTGATTTAAATATGTTGAATTGCCAATATGGTCATTTTGTTGTTTGTTTTATCATGTTTTCAGTGTTTCGAGTTTTCAGTGTCAGTGCTTAGTAATGTTTAAACACTAACAGAAGGGTTTTTGCTTTGCATTTTCTAAGTAACATGACAATCTTTGTTTTTGGCTTTATTTACTTAAAAAAATGGTGAGGGAATGACTATTTCTAGCTGCTATAATATAAGTAATAATAAAAATATTTTGCAGATATTCCACAATGAACAAAGTAACTATTGAATTATTTAACGATATTCATTAATAAATAATTTTTCCTTTGGGATAAGCGGATCGAAGCAAAATAATACAGATTATAAATATGATTTTTTTTTTTCTATTTTCTATTTGTTACATGCATTGTATACACAATAAACACAGCTAATGAACAATAAAAAATTATAAGAAACTACGGCTAATATTTGGTTAGAACAGAAATCCACTATTTTGAATTTCGGATTTTTACAGTGAAACTAATAGGAGAGGTGTGTAGGCATGTGTCCAGGGCTTGAATTTAATAAAGCAGCCCTAGTCTTGGTGTCTTTTACTGGTATTGCTGGATTTGCTGTAAGATTTAGGTCATCAAATGCTGGGCAGGTTCATGAGGTCAAAGTTAAACTCTAGAACCATGAAGATGGATTTGGACTGTAATTAATATACACAGTTTGCTTTAATAACACAGGGCTGCATTTGCCATGCACAGTTTTGCATTCAAGCATCCAATAATAAACAGTACAATAACTTTGATGGATAACAATAATGGAATTATAATGAATGGACATTTAGTGTAACCCAGATGAGGATGGGTTTCTATCAATGTAAGCAAGTTTTTCCATTTTCACCACTGACTCACTTGAATTAAAAAAAAAATTTGAAGCAGCAGTTTGTATGCTCTTATTCATTCAGATATTTTGTTCTGACAGGTGGATGATAATGATGATGCCATGCAGGTTAGTTTTAGGACTCCTGGTCCTGAATTTGGTTCTGGCTTCACCCCCAAGATACACCCGACAAGTGGAGCCGGACAACTATGAGGATGTCGAATATTTTAATGAACTGACGACGGATGAACCTGAGGTGGGAAAGTGCATGTGCTATGGGTTGTGGGGTGAAAAGGTCTTAGATACTATATTGAAGATTTAAAATAATTATTGCTTATTATATTCAATATTAATTTAATTAATATGTAATTAATTTTATTACATTTTTACAACCTCGATTGCAATAGAGTTGGGACTCTGTGTAATTTGAAAATAAAAACAGCAATGCAATGATTTGAAAAATATAATAAATCCATATTTTATTCACAATAAAACCAAAAAATTTAAATTTTTAAAGTGAGGAAATGTATAATTTGAAGGGAAAAAAAAGCCCATTTTGAATTTGATGGCTGCAACATATCTCAAAAAAAGTTGCTATGGGGCAACAAAAGTCTGGAAAAAGTAAGTTTTATTCAAATTAAACAGTTGGAGAAACATTTTGCAACTAATGAGGTTAATTTTGGGTATAAATGTATCTTAGAAAGGTGGGGTCTCTCAAAAGTAATGATACTTTAATGGGTTGTACTTCATTACTTTTATCTAATATAAAATGTAATTCTCAAAAAGAAGAATTTGCTTGAGTACAAGTTGTTTGCTGTGTTTAGTATGGGTTCAATTCAAGACAAATCTTGAAAATCACATATTAAGAGATAATAATCAGTGTAATAATAAGTTACACAATTTTCCCAAAATCTTCCAGTATGCTTTTATGCTTTTTACGTTTGAGGTTGGGGTATGAAAAAATCTACCTGACAGTGAAAGAATACAAAATCCACACAAGGCCAACATTAGTCTTCAAAATCATTTTGAGATCAAAATCTTAACTTACTTTACAAAACTGACTGAAATACTAGCTGTACAAAATACATAATTAAAATGTATCCCCGTTCTGTCAAACAGCTGCTCTTGGGCCCTTGGGCAAGGCCCTTAACCCCCAACTGCTCAGTGAATGAATAAGATAATTGTAAATTACTACCAATAAAGGCATTTACTATCTAATCTACTACTGATTTACTATCAATGCCACAAATGTAAATAAGTAACAGCACAAGCAGTACTATACAAATCCAGTGAAATTATAATTTGGTACTTTTAAAGCTCTGCCAGAAGGTATGGGGGAAGGGCAATAGGACAGTTATGATGGACAAATAATTACTTGCATTTTTACCATAGTGCTGCTGAATTTCCAATTTGGATTGGTCATTTTCTATAACAGAAGTGCAGCAAATTTTATGTTAATGTATTTGTTGTTTCTTTAGTAACATAACACCAATACTTGTACTTGCATTGAGGAAGTATAAAATAGTAAATGTGGTGAAGACAAGCCGAGTTACTGTTGTTCTCAGAAAACAACACTGCTATAACATAAGTGATTAAATTTCACGGTCATTCTACAACATTAAATGTAACAATAAATGGATAAATGGAATGGTGAGTCATTGCTGTGGTATAAGAGGACAAACAGTCTAGGGTGTGCTGTTATAGGAAAACAATCTGCTTCATTATTTTCCTTATAACAGCTTTTCTTCTATTCTTAAATGTCTGTATTGTTCATACATTAAGAGGAAATAGGTTTGTACTGGGTGGCTACTTTTTTGTGTAAGAACAGAAATCTTAATTTTTTAATTCTTCATTTTGTTGATCTAATTAAAATGACCATATATGAATGACCAATATTTGTATATATAAAAAAGAGTGGTTCTTTTCATACTATATTAGTCGATTCAATTAGTTCACAGTTTGAATGAACGTATGAACATGTATTGTGCAGTTTTTCTACATTTTTGGTTGTGTAATACAGGTTTATTATCATCACTAAACTTATAATGTGAGTATAGTATTTTTTGTATAATCTGTACACAGATATTTACAGATAATTCTTTTGTTTTCCATTACTCCATTATAAAAGCTATGCCATAACTGAAGAGCTTTCTCTGAAACATGGGGAATCTAAAATATTTATAGTCTACCCATTTTTTTTCTGTTGGCTCACAATGTTATTTTGGCACACTGTAATGGAAAACTTGATATATCCATCTGTTTGGTCTTTCTTGCATGTCTTTGGTTTGGATGCATGCAAACTGTTTAAATGATTCAGATCCAAGTGTGATAAACAAAATTTGGTAAATGCTAGGATTAATTTATTAGGTGATCATTTGAAATATCACCATGGTCTCAGACTCAAACAGATTGTATGTATAAATTAGATGGTTAGGTTGGTTGGTTGGTTGGTTGGTTGGTTGGTTGGTTGTGAAGGATGAGGTTAATAGATGTATGAACCTGAAATTCGTATGAAACCATAGCAACAAGGTCAACATTATTTTTTCATAATTCTCATAAATCACACATGAGCTGATATACTTTTAAACTTCTATCTTTATTGACTATATATATATATATATATATATATATATATATATATATATATATATATATATATATATATATATATAGAAAACACCATTGTATTCAGGTCAGAATGAGAAACCTTTGTACAAGCTATATATATATATATATATATATATATATATATATATATATATATATATATATATATATATATATATATATATAGCTTGTACAAAGGTTTCTCATTCTTGGACCTGGAATACAATGGTGTTTTCTGTACCCATTGCAGCCTAAGTCAGTCTTATGGATTAGCTGAATAATTTAATTATTATTAGCTCAGTTATTATTATTATTTGTTATTATTATCAATGTTTTTCATGCAGTGAATCATCTATTCTAGTCTGTGGCAAAAATCAGGTAAAAACAAAAAAGAATTGTTATTTTAGATGCCAGTTTCTGATTTTCACCTCAGTTCATTTCAATCTTTGCTTTTAAAATCAATGTTACAATAATGATTTTCTAATAGACAAAACAAGAGCTTGATTCTTAAGCTACGGATATAGTAGAAACGTACAGTAGATTGCAGGATTGTACAGTATGGGTTAAAAATCCACTTTGAGAAATATTGACCGGTCACAACATGAAATATCTGTTTCAGTTTCCTGTTTTGATGAAAATGCAGTAGAAAGATAAAGAGAGAGAGAGAGAGAGAGAGAGAGAGAGAGAGAGAGAGAGAGAGAGGAAGGAAATTAGCATAGCATTTCATGTATTCATGTGCTCTTGTGTTATTCGGCTTTATCTTATTAGTAGCTCTTTGCATGTTTTGGCCTGTTTTGTGTGTAACATGGTTTAGCAGTAAATGGAACATTTCTGCTCCAGAGTGAGATATGCAGCCAGAAATTCACAGAAGTGCGTGTACACTTTGCCACGTCCTCTACTTACAAATTGATATAAACTGCTTAATACCAATCGTATTGTGTGTCTATGTCAAACCTACTTAAAAATCTATAAAACATTTTATGGCTACCAATCAGACATGATATTATGACCACCTGCCTAATGTTGTGTTGGTCCCCCTTTTGCTGCTAAAACAGTCCTGATCCGTCGAGCATTAATAGCATTAACTAGAGCTGCAGTTTTGGAGATGCTCTGACTCAGTCGTCTAGCCATCACAATTTAGCCCTTGTCAAACTCGCTCGAATCCTCATGCTTGCCCAGTTATCCTGCTTCTATATACAGTAATCCCCTGTTTTTCATGGTGGTTACGTTCCAAAACCTATCCCGCAATTTAATGGACGCACCCCAAAAATATTTTTTTTTGGATACGGCACTGTAGTGAATTTACATTTTACTTCATTTTATAATTAATAATTATATTTATATCAATTAATTTTATTATTTCAACATAAAACTCCATAATTCCCTATACGTTTTTTAGTCTAAAAAGTCGAACTGTGTATATGGTTTATATATACTATTATAAAATAGCTAGCTCCGGTCCACTAAACTGTTTGGACGACCGGTGTACGACATGTGCCTTTATTTTGTATGATCGCACTTTTAATTGTGTTTTTCACTATGGTTGTGTAGCTTCTTAACTTAACAATTCCACTTCCTAGTTCAAAACCACATTCGAATGCTTCAGTAAATCAGCCAATGAAATAAAGTCACAAACATGCCTTAGATATTCCAAACCCAGATTCTTTAACACGAATCTAGTCTACTTTAACTTGTAGACTAGCAGGCTAGTTTTATTGCTAGCTTGCGGTGATAATAAAAGAAAAAACAAAGGAATAAAAACGTGCTTTCTCAAAGTTAAACACAATGACAATTGTGTGACTCATTCTGACCACTGGTCTTTGTCTTTTTGCTCATAACACTCTTGAGTTGTATAAACCCACATTATCTCAGTGATTGGAACAGACTTTCCCAGCTGCATATGAGGATTTATATTACATTACAGCATATATAATGAGTTCGCGTCTGTGCATGTGCTGGCTGCAATGTGTTGGTTCTTTGGCTTATTTTAGCCTTCTTTTTTTTTTTGCTTCTCGTCCCCACGCAGATGTGTGTGTGCTTCAATTTAGAGTAGGTCGGCGGAATGTGTGTGTGTGTGTGGGGGAATTGCTCTGGGGTTGATGGTCAGGAGGTGGGGTAGATTTTGAGCTTGCACAGAGTCAGGCCTTGTTGCTCCTCAAAAGCATTTGGGTGTCATTACACTGAAAGTTCACTTATACTTATTAAACACTTGCTTAACCCTGAGCAGTGGTTGTATGTGGACTGTATGTGGTTATTATAATTCTCATAACTTGTCTTAATCACACAGCCTGAGGAAAGTAGTATTTTTGTGACTTTTTTCTCAATGAGAAAGCTTTGCTTCTTGGTACTTTGTGCAAAATGAAGCGCTGTACAGGGATTAGGATTTTCAGCCTCCATGTATGTCTTGGTTCCACAAGGACCATTCGCATGCTGATGATAGAATGAGAGAGGGTTTGTGTGTGTGTGTGTGTGTGTGTGTGTGTGTGTGTGTGTGTGTGTGTGTGTAAGAGAGAGAGTGAGGGGGCATATATTGCAGAGCGTGGTTTAGGGGCGCCACATTCTGGTTTGTGGTGTAAATGCAGACAGAAACCTGAGTTGGATCTTATTTCTATTAAATTATTTTTGACTTTTACACTAATGCATTTTAAACCATTTACTTGCAGGACAATCCACTGCTTTTCTTTTGACCCATCCAGCCATACCTCACATCCTAATCTTATAAAAATCACTGCATTGTCGAGTTGTATTAATCCTAACCTGTAGAGACAAGTAGACATATAAGCAATTTTTTATGTCTTAGAGATGTCTAAAGAAGCCTATCAGAAAGGGCTACACATATAAGTACGTATATTTTTTTAAAAATTAAGTAAGTACAGAAGTTAATTAATGACTGACTAAATGAATATTCATTCATTAATATAATAAATGTGTTTTATTTCAGAAAAAGAATAGTTAACAAAACAAAAATAGCTTAAATTAATTGTATTAATACTATATTAAGTCTATTAATGGAATGAATCCTATATATAAGTCTATGTACGTGCGGTGTAAGTATCAATAATAATAATAATAATAATAATAATAATAATAATAATAATAATAATAAAAATAAAAAAAAAAATAATTCAAAATATCAAAATGCTCAATATAAAAATTATTAAAAAAATAATAATAATATGACATTTAAGAATGACTAAATAACCAAAACATAAAAAAAAAAAAAACTCAAAAATCCTGCTTAGAAATAAAACTGTTTGCACAAGCAGACACCTGGAATGAAAAACATTTGCTATTCCAAAGATTAGATGTGACATCGTAAAAGTGTCCACCAGCGTATAATTTACAGTTATCCCTAGGTGGTGATAATAAACCTGCCTCAGCTGAGCAAAGTGTTTAAGATGGGTTTAAGCATTCCAAACGATCAGGAAGAAATACCAAGGATCAAATTATTAGAGAGTTGTGTAAATTGAGTATATATATATATATATATATATATATATATATATATATATATATATATATATATATAAATTAATAAAACTATGGAGTGACATAATTCAGTGCTCATTGCTGAGATGAGCTGGAGGCCACCTGTGGAAAATTAAATTGATTAGACATGATTTGGAACGCACACCCCTCTCTATAGAAGGCATCATAGCTGATAATGCATATCAGAGCAAAAACCAAGCCATGAGGTTAAAGGAACTGCCTGCAGAGTTTAGAGACAGGATTGTTGCAAGGCACAGATCTGGGGAAAGCTATAAACAATTTCTGCTGCACTGAAGATTCTCAAGAAGATGGTCCCATAGATATGCAGAGTTCCATAAATCCTGTGTGAGGATGAGACAAAGATCCAGAAGAGCAATGATCAATACAGTCCTTCACTGAGCTGGGCTTTATGGCAGAGTGACTAAACAGAAAACAAGATTGAACTGTTTGGCCTCAATTATAAATGTTATATCTGGAGGAAACCAGGCACCACTCATCACCTGGCCAAAACCATCCCAGCATTGAAGCATGTTGGTGGCATGAAGTGTGCAAGTATTTTTATGCTGTAGAGCCTTGGCAACTGGTCAGGGTTGAGGGAAAGCTAAATGAAACAAAAGTGTGGAGATATCCTCAATGAAAATGTGTTCCACAGTGCTCAGGACCTCGGACTGGGCCAACAGCAACCCTAAGCACACAGCCAAGACAACACCGGAGTGGTTTAGGGATGACTCTGTGAAAGTCCTAGAGTGGCCCAGCCAGAGCTCTGACTTGAACCTAATGAACTTCTCTGAAGACACTTGAAAATGTCTGTCCCCTGATGGTCCCCATCCAACCTGAGCCAGACTGAGAGGATTTGCAAAAAAGAATGGCAGAAAATCCACTCAGTCCAGGTGTGCAAGGCTTGTTGCGTCATATGCAAAAAGGCTATAATTGCTGCCAAATGTGGTGCAGCAAATGTGGTGCAGGTTTGAATACATATGTGCACGTGATATTTCAGGATAAATCTTTTTTTTTTTCATCTTCAACAAAAATTCAACATTAAACTTACCTTTTCTTTTCCTAATTTTCTGTAGAAAGGGGTTAACCCTGTGTTCCCATATGAGGACATTGAACCTGCACCTGAAGCCTCACTAGAGGAAGAGGAAGAAGAAAAGGAACAGGAAATTAAACATGAATTACCAATAACACCTTCATTCATCCCATCCGGCTCTGGTGTACCGGATGTTTTGATGGGGCCAAACACTCAAGGAGGTCTGTATTACACTAAACCAATCAGACAGACAAACACATCAAATAATGTCTTACCAACATTTAACGACATAAAATTGCTTAATATCCATTTAACTAGCAGTTTGATTGGTTAAATGTTTTTTTTTTATAAGTCTGTAACCCGCTTTCTTACAATGCATCACCTAAACCATCACCTAAACCATCATCTCTAACTGTCTAAAATGAATAATTGTCATCATGCAGTTCTAATCAGTTTCTTAACACCTAATCTTGTCTCTAACAAGAGAAAGAGCTGCGTCTGACGCCCACTGAAACCCTTCATATCTCTGGAGACTCTTTGGGTTCTGGGAGTTCTGGAGCTTCAGGGATTTTTGAAAAGATTCCTGGTACTAGGGAATACCATTCTAGGGACACTCTGGGTTCTGGAGGTTCTGGGGGCTTGAGTTCTGGAGGATTTGCTGAAACAAACTCTGGACATATTAGTTCTGAAGGCTCGGTAGACCTTGGCTCAGGAGTCTCTGGAGACCTTGTTTCGGGAGTATCTGGAGAACTTGTTTCAGGAGTATCTGGTGACCTTTCTTCTGGAGTATCTGGTGACTTTTCTAGTGTCTCTGGAGACTTTGTTTCTGGGGCCTCCGGAGACTTTGTTTCTAGTGTCTCTGGAGACTTTGTTTCTGGGGCCTCTGGAGACTTTGTTTCTAGTGTCTCTGGAGACTTTGTTTCTGGGGCCTCTGGAGATATTGTTTCTGGAGTCTCTGGAGACATAGTTTCTGGGGCCTCTGGAGACTTTGTTTCTGGAAACTCTGGACACATAGTTTCTGGAGTATCTGGAGACTTTGTTTCTGGAGTATCTGGTGACTTTGTTTCTGGAGTCTCTGGGGACTTTGTTTCCGGAGTATCTGGGGACTTTGTTTCGGGAGTGTCTGGGGACTTTGTTTCCGGAGTATCTGGGGATTTTGTTACTGAAGTCTCTGGAGAATTAATCCCTGGTGTCTCTGGAGACTTTTATTCTGGAGTATCTGGGTCCTTTGCTTCTGGAGTCTCTGGAGACTTTGTTTCTGGAGCCTCTGGGGACTTTGTTTCTGGGGTCTCAGGGGACTTTGGCACTGGACCTTCTGGGGATATTGTTTCTGGAGACTCTGGGGACTTTGGCTCTGGACCCTCTGGGGACATTGTTTCTGGAGACTCTGGGGACATTGTTTCTGGAGACTCTGGGGACTTTGGCTCTGGAGACTCTGAGGTCTTTGGCTCTGGAGACTCTGGGGACTTTAGCTCTGGAGACTCTGGCTCTGGACCCTCTGGGGATTCACAGGAAGAAATAATACTGACTACTGACAAAGGTCAGTACTATAGACCATAGTGAAAACTGCATTCTGTAGACCTACATCCTGTGTAGTCCATATTGTAGAATGCGTTTGAGTTTCACTATGGGTTGACTAGTCATCTTGCTGGCCACATGAACAGATTTAATTTTGATAATTAACTTTTTATTAGAATTTTACTGTGAAAATTGGAATCGTACTGTTAGGCCTCTAGTGCTACAGTGTTATGGGACTCTAAATGATCTCTTACCGAATCACATTGTCTTTACCAAGTGGAGGAGTTCACCATTACAGTTACCACTGGCCCCGAAGAATTCAAAGAAGGGGATTCTGAGGAATCAGGGAATTATTCGTTGCCTAATACTCCATGGCCTCCTGAGGAATCTGGGCTTCCTGATGGAGGGGTAACAACAATAATTCCAATTGTAACGGAAGGTTAGTATTTCACTTGCTCTGAAGAAATATTTCCAACTTGGTAGCACAACAGTCTGAGCGCTCCAGAGTCATAGGCAGCCAACAGGCATATTTTGGGTCATTCAAATAACTTTCATCAAGTATTACTCACACATTTACTACATAGCACTTATACACAACATTCTCCTCTTCTCACAAACCTTCGTGCTTCATTTAACTGGCTGTGATGGGTTAAATGTGTGTTATTTGTGTCCAACTCAAGATCATCATTGCTCACTTTATCTCTTTGTCAAACCCTGTGCTAATCCTTCTCCTAACATCCTAACCTTGTGTGTAACAAGAGGAGGAGCCTGTTGTCATCACCCAGACCCCACCCCAGGAGGGGACTGACAGTACAACAGGTTCAGGGCTAGATGCTAGCCCTGAGCCTGATACTGAGGTCTTTGAAATTGATGTACAAGGTTAGTGTCCTACCTGTTTGTTGTGCATTAAGATCAACCAACTTACATACTGTAAATTACAAAAACCAGATAGACCTTAAAAGAATGAAAAGAATATTCCACTTAAGAGATATGCACACTAAGGTTGGTATGGTTGGCACACTTCCATTATAACATAATGTCCTATGTTTTAAACTTTATGTTGTATACATTTATTTATTGGAACATGTTTTTAAAACTGTTCATAATCTCAGAATGTTATGCAGTTGTTTAAAATATAGAGAGCAGATTACATCATTCATATTAGAATGTGGCTCAAATTAGCATTCATCCAACTAGCATTGTCACTTTTTATATTGATTCTTAGTGTAGGACTAATTCTTTTGAAAAGTGGTCCACTCAGATTTCCCCACCTCCCAATACAAACATGCTTACTATTAATTTATATTGCAATTGCATTGAACTGAGGAATCCCTTGACTTAGCTACTGCAGGATAATTGTTTCTTCAATGGCATTTTCAACTCATATTCATGTGTCTTTTATGTGTGTGTGTTTTTTTTTGTGAACACCATGTACTGGTTTGGTGGCAAGGTATGCCCACCTGTATACTGTGTACCTGCTTGGGAGGATCTGTGTACTGTGATGATGTGAAGTTGGTGAACGTGCCTCCTCTTCCCAAAGATACCACTCACTTCTACGCCCGCTACAACAGGATCACTAAGATCAACAAATCAGACTTCGCTAACATGAGTAGGTTTAAATGCTAATGAGTACGGCTGGGCAAAATGACTATAGGAGTCAATATTGTTATATTGTGTATTAATGACATTTTGAAGAGTTTCTTTAGAATTGTGGACATGCTCAAGTAAATTGCATAACGGTTACAGTATTTAGTCAACAGAAACATTTTTTTTTACTTGTTTAGTTTTTCATGTTTGTGTCCACTTTGTTAGCAACCTGTGGCTAATGTAAATATCAAGAAGCTGGAGTTATTTTATAATCAACAATTTGATTTATACAGTTTTCTACGTTGACTCTTGACTTCTCTGCAAACGTCCTGTCTCCGTCTCTGAAACATATTTTTTTGCTCTTGGTCATAAAGACAAACTGAAGCGGATCGATCTGACAAGCAACGGCATCTCCAAGATTGAAGACAGCGCCCTCTTCGGCCTGCCTGCTTTACAGGAACTGGTAATACGAGAAAACAATGTGGCTCAACTCCCAGCACTGCCAAAGACCATGACCCTTGTTGATGCCAGTCACAACAACCTGGGCAGAACTGGCATCCAACATGAAGCCTTTAAGGTGAGAGGGAAAGAAACAAAGCTTTAGCTGTTGTGGGTGTTTTGTAAGTTGTAACTAATAGATACTTGTAATGGTTTGCTTTGTATACAATAAGTACTTTACAATACAATAACTATTTTGCTATAACAGCATGTCTGGGATCTTTCTTTTCTTATATACTGTATATGATATTTCTGTAACCAAACATGACCAATGAATCTTCTTAGGTATGAGATATCCTTGATGTTTGTGTTAGCACAAGATATACAAGGATATTTGTTTGTAATTTTGTACATGTGAAATGATCTGTCTGTTCTTGCATTGTAGGACATGACAGGATTACTTTACCTGTACCTGACCGACAACAGGCTTGATCACATCCCCATTCCTCTGCCTGAGAGTCTGCGATCTCTGCACCTACAGGTACTTGCACTCCCACCTCACTGCTGCCCCCTTGTGTACACTCCATGTGACAGTGGTGGTTTTGTCTCCTTTTTATATTTTTAAGCCAGTGTGATATTTATCCTTCTCACAACATTTTTTCCCCCAATAAATAGACAGAATACCAGACATAGAAAACCACTTTCTCACTTGATTTACAATATTAGAAACATTTAATGACATTTTTCATGTTTTAATATAAGAATCTATACACAGTAACTTTTTAATAATGTGTTATAGTACTGTTACTAGGAATAAATCATCCCCAGTAAATAAAAACCCCTTTCTCTTTTATATTTTATTTTATTTCTGTATGTAATTCATCAAATATTCAGTGATAAATATTATGTATCATGAAGGTGTTTTTCCAACTAAGAATTGCAATTAGTTTTTGTTGCTTTTGTTGTAATGTCTGCACCTACATACAGGTAAAAATTATTTGAAATTTTATTTTTATTTATTATTTGATTTAGATTTGCGCTACATGTGTTTTCCAAAAAACTCACACCATTGATTCGAAGCCTCAGCGTCAAAGTCCAGACCCCCACAGTCCAAACTAAACAATATAATGACATTTATTTTCATCATAATTCATCATTTGAGGTCAAATTGAACACTTTTCTGGTTTCACAACATTTTGAACTCCTCATCAGCTGGTTGAAGCTCAACACTGAATGGAACAGTTCTTTCTGTAAATGACTGGCATCAAGTTGTCATCAATTCACAAACATTTAAAGAGCTCAATGGGAAAAAGCCAGCCAGTATTAATTTACATTCGCTATTTATTCCATTCGTGCTCTTTTTTTCCTGCAGTATTTATAAATGTTGACAGGATTTTGTGTTGAGTGTCGACTCAAGTTTTCCCTTTTAAGTGGAAAGTTCAGGAATGAAGCTCTATGGCTCTAATAACACATTTAGATACATTCGATTCGATTTTTATTATATTTTATACACTTCAGTACATGCAATATTATGTATAAAAAGAGTATGCATGAGGTCGTGAGTAGAAAGTATCTCAGTGCAAATGACACAGTTATTATAAAGCGAATATAAAGGTGCATTGTGCAGAAGAATTGAGATCTGTGCAGTTGAGGGTTAAGGGAATTGCTCAAGGGCCCAGCAGCATGGGATTTTAGGTGCTGGGATTTGAACTTGAGACCTTCCACTCCAAAATCCAGTGCCTCAACCACTATGCTACCTCCAATTAAAATGTCCAGAGACCAACAGGTGACTCTCCATACTTTACTTATACAATAATGTGCAAAGAGGGAAGGTGGAGAAGGAGGTATAAGTCAAGTAGCAAACGACAAATGACAAAGAGGCATTTTTTTTACATCAAAATGCCGTTTTTCAGACGTATCTGAATTAGTGTTGACTTATCCTGTGTAAAAAAAATGATGGTTTGACACTTCCAAATTTGATTGCACAAAATATAAATATCAGAGCAATACGAGTTTAATGATGTGCTATGATTGAATGTGGCCTCGTGGGATACCGATGAGTGTGTGGAGGTGTGTTACTTGGGGTTGCTTAACAATATGTTGTTAAAAATAATGATGTTATTAAAGATGTTATTATTCTCAAAAAGCACATCCTGAGCTGTTTTATTTTTATTACGCATTTATGGTTTTTAGTGTTTTTATCCTTTTATAGTTACATTTACCGCATTTCTAATATCTTATATATACAACTGAGCAGTTATGGAACAAGGGCCTTGCTCAAGGGCCCCAACAGTGGCATCATGATGCGTAGGGTTTAAACACAAGATGTTCGGATCAGAAATCCAACATCCACTGAGCTACCATGTTACATTTAATAAAGGCTTACAGGAAAATGCTGAGAGAAAAAAAATCACGATACAAATAACTGCATCGTTTATAATCTGTTCATATTTTTATAGAAAATGTATTATACAAACAAGGTCATTCATATGAACCTCTGCATGCTTCCTTGTTTTCCCCAGAACAACAACATCCAGATGATACACGAAGACACGTTCTGCAAACGAAACGACTTGAACTTCTTGCGGATGGCGCTGGAGGATATTCGCTTGGATGGCAACCCTGTCGTCCTCAGCAGAACTCCACAAGCTTATGTGTGTTTGCCACGTATTCCTATTGGCGCCCTTTTTTAAACACACACACATATACACACAACTACAGATATACACCACAACCTCTGAGTTTCCAACTGTTTTTTTTTTTTTTTTACTTTGGGCTGGAGTAAACACTTGTATGAATGGCTGTCTTATACAAGACACACACACACACACACACACACACACACACACACACACACACACACACAAACACACACACAGTTAACTGGTTCCTTTCAGTTAATTTCTTCCCCCTACATGTGCAATATACACACATCATCTGACACGTTGAAATGTTAAAAATACGAGACGATGTGCGAGTGAATATTTAAGAACGATTAAATGCAAAAAATCTGGAAAAAGAATTAAAAATGTAATTAATAAAAATTGGAAATTACAGATGCAAATCTAAACATCACCCTTTTAATTTTATTATTATTATTATTATTATTATTATATATTTTTTGGACTGACAATGATAACCAGACAAATGAAGTGTTTTGTAAAATAATAAGAATAATTCTAATAAATGACATTAATATACAATATTCATAGAATTGTTTTTTTTTTTTTTTTTGCAATCTGTTTAGTGTAAAAAAGACAACAAAATAAAATCAGTCACAGCTGGTGCTCGCTGAATTTTTGAAAGGTAAAATTTATTACTCAATGCAATAAAAGAAGCATCAACATAAACATTTTTTGTTGTAAAGTCTGTATTGTAATATAAAAAAAAAAATAATAATCCAGATTCCCCCTCCCCCTCCCCCGCAACATGAAATACAATATTTGGTATCGAATTAATCAAAAACATTTTTTTTGTCCATGTGGAGGGGCAAAGAGGGTCTTCAAGTGAACACTGTTGTACTGTGTTAGGGTCGAGAGATGCTTAACATGGTTCATGTGTGCTTTGTATGCAAATACCACAATTGAATAAAAGTTGTTTGAATGACCTCTCCAAAACAGAGGTGGCTTAAGGTTTTTTTTTTGACAGCCTAACTGAGGAGAACTCTAAAGCTCAGATCCTGAACACGTCTCGGACACGTCTGCCATTCACATCAGTAGGATACCACCAAACGAAAAGAAAATAATTAAGCATGGTAAATCATACAGTATCATCCGCGATAAAACAAAACAAAAAAAAAACCCCACTCAGATTCACAAGAAGCTTTCAGAAGTTCTCGATCAACTTCTCAAATAAATCGAGGAATTTCTGTCTCCTCTGTACGGATGCCAGCTCTATTTCTCCTTCCTCCATTTTCTCGGGTCCTTCCTGATTGTCGATCGTGTCTCCTCCGATGCCTGCTCTCTGTCTCTCCAATGCTGCTCTGTCTCTCTCCAGCCGAGCTCTCTCTCTGTCCATCTCGGCCCTCTTCTTCTCCAGCTGAGCGCGCTCGTGCTCCACGGAGGCTCTGTCCCTCTCCACTGCGGCTTTCTCCCTCTCCAGAGACGCTTTGTCCCGGTCCAGAGCGGCCAGCTCCCTCTCCAAGCCGGCTCTCTCTCTGTCCAGGACCATCTTCTCTCGCTCCAGCACCATCCTCTCGCTCTCGAGAGCCGAGCGGTCGCTATCGAACAGCGCCCTCTCGTGGTCCGTATCGTCCCGGTCGCTTCCCAGGTCTCGTCCCATGTCGCCTGAGAGCCCCGTGTCTTCTCCGTCCACTAGGAGCTCGATGTCGCTGCGGAACGAATCGCGGCCTCGTCGCCGGGGTTTGTCGGGCCGGTAGTCGCTGTCCTCACCCAGAGACATGGTGGACACCATGGCCTCGCTGTCGTTCAGCCTGCCCTCCATGGCGTCCTCCATTAAGGAGAACCACTGCCAGTTGGTTGGGTTCACCGTGATGCCTGGTGGGGGGTTCTTCATTTCCTATCAGAGGAAAGACAATTATTTTTTTTAAAATTATAAAATTGCTCTTTAATATATTTCACGACACTTCAGTGTGTATCCGGATTAATTCGGGTTGAATAAACCGATCCTTTATATGGCTCAGGAATTATGAATCCTTGTCTTCATTTACTCAGATTACTTGAGTCCTTGGTTATCTTGCTACTAACAACATATATAAATTGTAAATTAGGCCATTTAGTTGTTCTAAGTTATTGTTAGAAAGGTAACAAGTAGCTGACTGAGTTAGTCAGAAACACAAAAGACACAAAAGGTTTCACAGGTCCTATAGGTGCCCTGGCTGATCCACCAGAACCGTGAGATTCAGCAGATCCGTCAGACGAGATCAGCCGGACCGTGGATCGTATCGGCCAGATCCAGGAATTTTTTTTATTGAACATGTTGAACAGGATATACATATACAATGCCACTAATGCGTGCAGATTACGAAATATTAAGCAGGGCACATATACAATATAAATGCAAAGTACCAATAATTTTACATTTATTCCTAAAAAGCAAATAAATTTGAATTAAGAAAAGTGTAAATTGTGGTCTCTTCATTCCTTTTAAATATATCAAGCTCTTTTATTATTTCAACAAGTTTCTGGGCCTTTATATTTTTTTTTTAAGGGTCCAGGGCACTTGAGTGGGATTCTTGAGTCTGAGGTTTTGGTGAATTCTAAGGACTTCGTGAGTGCCCTCTAGTGGAATTCCATTGCAAAATCAGGCAGAATTCCTGCTGAATCGAGTGACTCGAGTGAATCGGTTCACTGAGTGATGCAGAAGGAGTTGAATCTGTAAATGGATTCGGATTTCTCATTTCTGGTTATAAGCTAGTAAATACAGTTGTGTTCAAAATTATTCAACCCCCAATGCTGTAAATGGTTTTAGGGAATTTAGTGTACATTTGTAATTGTATTCAGAATGAAATCCTACAAGGACTTCTTAAAGAACCATATGCAACTAAAATGACATCAATTAGTTTTGTAATACAGTAGTAAATGTTTCTTTTGTGAATTCTTCATTGACATAATTATTCAACCCCTTAAAGACTACCACTCTGAAGAACAGAGGTTCAATGAAGTGTTTTCAATCAGGTATTGAAAACACCTGTGGATATCAGGGAGCAGCAATAAAGCCTAATAAGCACCAATTAGGCAGCTTTAAAATGACTGTGATACTCAGCTCCTTCTAGACATTTACTGGTGTGGTTACAAACATGGTGAGGTCAAGAGAATGGTCCAGGAAGACAAGAGAACAGGTGATTACTCTTCACAGGAAGGGCAATGGCTATAAGAAGATTGCAAAGATGTTAAACATACCAAGAGACACCATAGGAAGCATCATTCGCAAATTCAAGGCAAAGGGCACTGTTGAAACGCTACCTGGTCGTGGCAGAAAGAAGATGCTGACTTCGACTGCTGTGCGCTACCTGAAGCGTAGAGTGGAGAAAAGTCCCGTGTGACTGCTGAGGAACTGAGAAAAGATTTGTCAGATGTGGGTACTGAAGTTTCTGCTCAGACAATACGGCGCACCCTGCGTAATGAAGGCCTCCATGCCAGAACTCCCAGGCGCACCCCCTTGCTGTCCCCAAAGAATAAGAAGAGTCGACTGCAGTATGCCAAAAGTCATGTGGACAAACCACAGAAGTTTTGGGATAGTGTTCTGTGGACTGATGAAACAAAATTAGAACTGTTTGGGCCCATGGATCAACGCTATGTTTGGAGGAGGAAGAACAAGGCCTATGAAGAAAAGAACACCTTGCCTACTGTGAAGCATGGCGGGGGGTCAATCATGCTTTGGGGCTGTTTTGCTTCTGCAGGTACTGGGAAGCTTCAGCGTGTGCAAGGTACCATGAATTCTCTTCAGTACCAGGAGATATTGGATGACAATGTGATGCAGTCCGTCACAAACCTGAGGCTTGGAAGACGTTGGACCTTTCAACAGGACAATGATCCCAAGCATACCTCCAAGTCCACTAGAGCATGGTTGCAGATTAAAGGCTGGAACATTTTGAAGTGGCCATCGCAGTCACCAGACTTAAATCCGATTGAGAACCTCTGGTGGGACTTAAAGAAAGCAGTTGCAGTGCGCAAGCCTAAGAATGTGACTGAACTGGAGGCTTTTGCCCATGATGAATGGGCGAAGATACCCGCAGATCGCTGCAAGACACTTGTGTCAAGCTATGCTTCACGTTTAAAAGCTGTTATAACTGTAAAAGGATGTTGTACTAAGTACTAAGATTGAATGTCACTTGGGGGTTGAATAAAACTGATAATGATGTGAGCTCAGAAAAGACATTTGTGGTTATTTCATTATAAATGTTATGTTATATTTGTCTGACCTACACGTGCCTCTTTGATTTAATTGTAAGCAGGATGACTGAATGATCATAATCAATGTCAAACCGACCAAAACAATCAATTTCAGTGGGGGTTGAATAATTTTGAACACAACTGTATATGAAGCTAGTACAGCCTCCTTTGCTGAATTGTACAGTTTGGCTGATTTTCCCGGTCTCTCATGGAGAGTACAATAGATTAAAAAAACTTATAGGAAATCGTTTTTATGGAGTTTTATGTTGAAATAATGAAACGTATTATTAAAAATATTATTATTAATTATAAAATGAAGTAAAATGTTACAGTACAGTACTGTATACATACAATAAACGAGGGATTACTGTACTATTATGGACAAACCCAGAAAACAATGTGAGAGACGGGTTAATTATATATATTTTTATATATATCTAAATTGATACTAATCCACATTTCCACCCGGATCTGATCCCGGCTCGAAATCATACACAAAGAGTAAAGCAGTGCAGTACGATTACATTTATATGAATAAATTTAAATAAAAAATGATGCGAGAATACGAGCATCACTAATAACGAAGCTGCTTGTGCACTTTTTGTCGTATTTCCCATTTCGCCGGTTTCCTTTTCCGATTCTTCTCACACCTTAGGAATGCCATTCAAAACTCCTCCGTTCGGCTCAATAAGCTGCTTATTACTAGTGCATTCGTTTAAAACGCTCGTTACGTTTTCCTTCAGCTGTCTTTGAACCGATCAACTCATAAAAACAACTTTACAATGTTGCAGTAATCAACACGCGGCATCGTTTTATTTGGTAAAAACCAAATCGAGTATATGATATGAAGTGAGGGAGGAGCAGCAGGATACATCACAGGAGAGTAAATCTGGATTAGACTGGGATCGTAAAAA